>NC_066585.1:497421149-497721149 GCF_024323335.1 Lathyrus oleraceus
ATTGACATTGTTTTCAACCTAGGCCATATGTCTTTGATTTTTCAAACTCTTTTCATTAATACTTATTTTGAATTGAATCTTAAGTCAACTTTGACTTCATTTTGTGAATAATTCTAATTTGTAAATACAACTCACTTCAAGTGAATTTTGTGGTTCCAATGACCACCTTTGTTAAAACCTTTTCATAAACATTAGCCATAGGTTTGAGTTATCATAGTGGTTGATGTAAACCTCACCTCATCCTTAGTGATTGGACTATAAGTCTTCCATACTTATTATAGTGTGGATCCCTCACTAGTATGTTGAAGCTCTCCTCACATGGTGGATTGTTGGTTTAGGTTGAGTTTTCTCCCTTTGATAACAAAAGACCTTAAGGCTTTTGACAAATCAATTCACCAACTTCTTTTTTTGAGATTTTTACCCCGAACTACGAGGTTTTGATCCTACCTTTGTGATGGTACGTAGGCAATGGGTTTATCCATTCAAACAACAAATTGTAAATAATATGTATATTCTTTTCTCATCTCCCCAATCATGTTTGCACAAATATTTTCACAAATACCAACCTACCATACAACTTTGCAAAAAGGGCTCCCTTAGAGTACTAAGGATGTTTTGGGTGCTTAAAACCTTCCCATTGCATAACCAACCCCCTTACCCAGATCTCTGACATTTTTATTAGTTTTTGATTTGATAAAACTTCTCGGTTTTTGTTCGCTTTCTAACCTTTCCTTTGGATAAATAGAAGTGCGGTGGCGACTTGAATTGTATGATTTACTTTTGATTTAGTCAATAAATCTAAAGGTAACGAATACCCCACTACACAGTTAACCAGACATATTCATGTTTTGAACTATGTTCAAGTGAACCAGGTGTGTTTTTAACTAGGCATATACAAGATCTGAACCAGATGAAGTTCTGAACCAGACTATACAAGTTATGATATCAACCAGGCATGCGTAATACAACCAAGCATATGAAAGCTCTGACAAATCATGCTCTGTGACAAGACTGATAACCAGACTTTCTAATACTCAAACAAAGGAATCTGAATGAAATATGTTTGTACCCAAGTTGTTGCATTCTAAGAAGATACTACATCCATTGTAACCAGGCTTCTGCCTTATAGGAAGATAGTAACCAGACTTCTGCCTTATGGGAAGATAGTAACCAGACTTCTGCCTTATGGGAAGTTATTTCTTTAATGATGATTAAGATTTTTTTTATGTGTTAAGATTATTTTAAGTCTTAAATAGAGGGGGAGCTTGAAAAACTAACTCTGATATTCTAAATTGAAAAAAAAAATTTAACAGTATAAAATTCAAGGGGAGCTTACAAACCTCACTCTGATGTTTTTATGTGATTAAACCAAGTAAAAATAGTTCGTCAAAATACATGGTTTTGTCATCATCAAAAAGGGGGAGATTGTAAGAACAAAATTTGGTTCTGCATTTGACATTTAGTTTTGATGATAATAATGCATTGTTTCTTAGAGAATACTTTTGTACACTAATAGTTTTTGTCTAGTGTGTAACTTTTGCTAACAGGTTCTGACTTTGAAGCTTTGACGTGTGACATCATCAGTTTCTGGAATCAACAAACTCTGACTCTGAAGAGATACAAGTGCTTTACAAGATGTTGTCAAGTTCTAGAAAGATCTTAGACAACGGTTCTGATGAACGTTTCTGCTAAAGCTTCTGACTGTGACTTTGATTAAAGAGCCTCTGAAGGATTGTTAGCCTTCTTGATTCTGCGCTTAAGTTCTGAGGATTCTGAAGAACAAGATCTGAAGACTCTGAATACCAGGTTCTAAGGAACTTTGTTAAGACACTAAAGACCGAGGTTTTGAAGATTATCTCAACCAGTCTATTGATCCTTCTAAGCATGCTTCAACATCATTTCATCAGAAGCCTCTGAAGATTAGAATATAAAATCAAAAGGTTTTGCATCACGAAACTAGTACACATTATAAGATCACCCTTCCCTCCACTACGCTGATTTTGTGGGATAAGGACAATACTATTGTACCATTTTGTCTCCTATATAATTTTTTTTATACATAGAGATAATTGCAATTTTTCTATTCCAATTCTACCCTCCAATGGATCTTTCAACCGCCTATATAAATAAGACTTTGAAGATTGGACAAGCTGCTAATCCACTGTGTAATACTTGCTCATACACACGCTTTTGCTAATGTATATACTTTATGTGTAAAGTTTTTGTAAACACGCTATAGTTTCTGCTCATTACTGTGTGAGAGATTCATTGTATTAAACTTGTGTTAATCTGATTTCTTAGAAGCAACTCTTGTAAATACATTCTTGTAAATCTTATTTGTTTGAGTGGTTTCCTTGAGTGACTAGGTTTTAGTCAGATACACTCAAGAAGACAAAGATGATTTATCTTTGTGGTGTCTATGATCAGTTTCGGTTATAATGGATTAATTCCTTGTTGAGAAGGCAAAATTACCTTGGTAGGGTGGACTGGAGGTAGCTTCATTAACAATGAACCAATATAAAAATAACCTTGTTATTTTTCTTATTCGTGTTATTGTTTGTTTGAGTTGGTTTTGAAAAAGCTTTCATTTTTAGAAACCCAATTCAAACCCCCATTTCTTGTGTTTCTTTCCACCCTCAGCCTTCTTGTGTAGCAATCAACCCCTTGATCCTACCGATTCCTTGAGCGATGAATTTTCCGAAGATTTGAGAAGAACTTTGCCTTATCCATAGCCTTCCACACAGTCACCACCAAGGAAGTTTGAAGAGAAGAACCTCCTTATTTTCACTGGAATTTGTCAGCACCAATGATAATCACCCCAGTCTTGTAAACTACTTGAAAATATCAACCAAATCTTTAAGAACGATTATTTTCAAGAGTGTGTCTCCTTCAATCAATTACAAATCTCTCGTTATCAAGATCTTAAATCAAATTGAAGTTGAGGATGTAAGAATTTCGTTGCAAGAACTTGAACCTTCAAAAATGTAGGGTATTAATTTTTCACATAATCACCCAAAAATGAATATGAATTTGTTGATTTGTAACATGAGAAATGATGACAAAAAGGTTTTATATGTGCTTGAGATTAAGCATAAAATATGGTTGAAAAGTTAGTTAGATTCGAATCAAGAGTATTTCATGATTTGAATCAACTAAACAAGTGAAGTGAAATAAAAGAAAAACAGAGTTTTGATCCATTTTTTAGTTGATTCAAATTAAGACCAAAGTCTGATTCGAATCAAAGACCATGTGATTTGAATCATGTGTTAATTCTGATTCGAATCAATCAAGCTGAGCCAACTGAAAAATATGGAAAAAATGTCCGATTCAAATCAGGTGTAAAGTTTGATTCAAATCACTACTGGAAGAGGTGACATAGAGTTGGCTGATTCAAACCATGTGTAAAATTTTATTTGAATCAAATTGTTTGAAATTTTTCTAGTCTGCCTTTGTTCAAAGTGACTCGAATCAGGATTTGTGCTTGACTCGAACCAAACATCCAAAATCTAAATATTTCATAATTTTCAAAAGACTTTGAGATTTTTATTTCCATCTAACTTGAATAAATACCATATATGACTCTTATTCCACTGACTCATGCAATTGATTAAAAACATCATGATCAAGTTCAAACCTAATCAAGAGTTTATGCATGCTAAAAAATAAATCATTTCAAAACTTAATCTAGAGAGGTGCAATCATGAAGGAGACTCAATAATAAAAAATAAATCAAAATGAAAGCGATAAAACAAACAACAAAATAATTGTATTGGGGTGCTCCTCCTGAATGTTTTAGGGACATTCAACTACATAATGCACCAGGAAGAGGGATATTATATGAAGATAAGGGTGATACTAAAATCACTAATTATTCAGATACAGGCTGGGTTAAATCACTGTTGGATATGAGATTTACTCCTGCATATTGTGTTCTTATTGGAGGAAATATGATCTCATGGAGGAGCAAGAAACAAAACACAATTGCACTATCTAGTGTTGAAGTTGAATACCATGATATGGAAACAGCCTCAAAGGAGCTTGCTTGCATGACTTAAAAATTTACTCTTAGAGCTCAGGTTGGGAGATCTTCATGCCACAAAACTCATATGCGACAATCAAGCGGCCATCCACGTTGCATCAAATCTGATTTTCCATGAACGGACCAAACAAATAAAAATAAACTATCATCATGTAAGAGACATGGTACTTTCAAGAGAAATCACCACAAAGTTTGTCAAGTCTAAAGGCCAATTGGCTTATATGTTCATTATGTCTCTCAAGGGCTCTCGAGGGGATTATATTTGTAACAATCTCGGCTCACATGACATATATGACCTGACTTGAGGGGGAGTGTTAAGAATCTGTTAAAATCGATTAGTGATCAATTGGAATTAATTAGTATTAATATTATATTAATATGATTGATTATATTACCTTATTGTGTACAACCCATATGAGTATAAATATACACTCAATGTGATCTCATTAGTCACACAATATTATACAGAAAAATACTCTTTCATTAATATTTTAATTTTAATATAAATATAAGATTATAAGTGACACATATTTTGTAATAAAAAAAAGGAAAATTGCAGGTGCTAGAATTTGAAGCCTATCATTCTAGGTAGTTTTCACTAGAGTTGATATCTTTGACTCTAGTAAACTTTCATTTAGTAAATAACAAAAAAACCCTCTAAAAATGAGTTATTATTACGGTTGATTAATTGGTCGTAGTAAAATGATGTTACAAAATGTATATTTTATAGTAGTGTGATACTAAAACTCTTAATAATAATATTAAAATTACGATGTTTCATATCCGTTATATCTAAAATAGAGTGTAAATTCATTTAAGTTTCGTGTAAATATCTTACATTTTACACCCATTATATTTAAAATAAGTGTAATTGTTTTTAAAATTTAATATAAATAACAATCCTTTTACAACCTATCTATTTAAAATAAGGTGTGAGTTCCTTAAAACTAAGTATAACCATATGACAATTTACCTCCGTTATATCTAAAATTGAGGGCACTATCTAAAAATTTAGTGTAGATATTTAACATATTACATCACTTATAAGTAAAATAGCATGTAATATACTTCTTTTTACACCCTATTCACGCATATCTAACAATAGGGGATGAATCCCCTCCGATAGTTTTTTACTGGATTAATTCTCACCATTAAACCATATATATATTTTTTAATTAATTTTCTCTTTCTTATCAATGGTTGAGATTTAATGTAGGATTATGTAACGGAAGACAATCATCTCCCTTTTTTTTAAATAAAATAAAATAAAATAAAATAAAATATATATATATATATATATATATATATATATATATATATATATATATATATATATATATATATATATATATATATATATATATATATATATATATATATATATATATATATATATATATATATATATATATATATATATATATATATATATATATATATATATATATATATATATATATATATATATATATATATATATATATATATAAGTTAAAATAAACTACTAAATATATATAACAAAATTATTTTCTTGCATTAGTCTTAAGAATCACAATGTTGACATCATTGTCTGTGTCATCTTCTTTTTAATTGTAGCTATTGCTGTCCCTTTTTTTGCTAAATAAATAAAATAAATAAATGTGTTCATCATCAAACATTTGTATTAAAAATATTTACTAAAGGTTAAATAATTAATTGAGGTATCTAAGAAGATAAACATCACATATTAATTAGAGATATTTAATATTATTTCCAATTACATAAATGACTTCTTGCAACCTCCAAGTGTTAAAAATAAATTTAATTAAAGTTAATTAAACAAGAATTTTTTACTTATACATGACTCTAATTTCTATTTGTTTATTACATGCAAAAGAGGAAATATGGCTCAAATTCTTATACTTATTTATGCTTTGATATTTTCTTTTCTATTTCTTGTTGTAACCAATGGTACGTAGTATGTTATTTTTCAACCTATTTCACAATTTATATACACAATATTTTATCACATTCTAATAATGTACTTATTTTTATTTGCCATTGCAGATCGCATTCCTTGTATTATTGATCATGATTGTCCATTTGTGCGTTTCCCTCTGTATATTAAGTGCATTTATTATTCTTGTGAGTTATTTATCTTATAAATATATAATTTTATTTTAACATCATAATCTTTTTATTATTATCTTTGTTTGATCACGATAAGAGTATAACAACAACAAAATTATTAGTACAATTCAGATGGTAACTACAAAGACGTTGATATACAGATATTTGAATTCGAACCAGAGATTTTTCACTTCTTCACATTTAATAATATCCTTATATAGTTATAGGTACTTTAACTAATAATTATGATAAATGATTATATAGATTAATTATTTATTCTATTTCTATATTTAGTTTCTTTTATTTGTTCATTTAATATTATTTAAAAAATAGAAGAAAATAGTTAAACTTAGTCTTCTACACTTCTATGCCATAAGTTTTAACAAATAATGTGCTGTGTTCATTAAATAACTTCCCCATATACATATGATGGGTGTAAGTTAAATCTCTGTAGTATTTATATGTACAGATATTATAAATTAATTTTATAAAAATGTTTCACTTTAATTTACCTACTTTTAGAATAATACTTATAAATAGTTGTGATAGAATGAAATGTAAAACTTTTATAATAACACTGCATAGAAATTAAATCTATTTATAATTCGTAAAATTATGCAATGGTTTCATTAAAGACTAAATCTATAATTAGAATTTTTATCATACTACTATCATTAACACATTTTGATTTTGCTAGAATACAATTATTTCATTTATAAAAAGATTTCAATTAAAAGAATTTTTTTTTCATTCATTCAAATTAATAAATCACAACTCTAAATTATAATCTTTAAATTTAATTTAATTTAAAAATTAAATTAAATTAAATTTTTATTTAAATAATCATTCGATTAAATTTAATTTAAAGGTTATGATTTAGAGCGAACTATTAATTATTTTTTATTATTTTTTATGAAAGTAATGAACTTTGTATATCAAGAATATTTGGATAAGATATTAAGAGATTTATATTGAATTAATCAAAAGTTTTGGAAAATTTTACTTTACATGATCCTGGTATTTCATATATTTTGATAATGACAAAAATATCTTTCTTATTATTTATCTCTTTCAAAATTTATGGTTTGTACAAAATTTTCACTCAAAAATTCAGTAAAACGCAAAAAATGCGGCAGCGTTTTATAAAATTTCGATTTGAATTTTTATTGGATTATTCAAAATATTTAGTGCATAGTTATTGTTTATCATAAATTTTAAAATTTTGGTATATCAAATATTTCCCTCACTCCTAAAAAAACGGATAGTGATATTTTATACAGTTTTTGGTGCATTGACATTTTTGTATGATCCATTATGATTTAAAATTTGTATAGATATGTTTCTTATGTTGCTAACAAAGTACCTCGCCCTGTCTCAATCTGGCATCTAACATTTGTTTACTTCAACAACGTGAGTCCTCCTTTTGAATTTAGGATCATAGAGGATATCCCTCTTGTAGATCTAAAATCTAAACTATATAATCTCTTGTGCTACCCAAGCAATCAAAAGGTGGTTAAGATCAAGCATCATTCACCATTGATCGATAATCAAGAAAGATTAGATTCAGTAAGTTTGAGCTAAAGACAGATGAATATCTAAGAGTTATGTGGAGTATATTTCCCCATTATGTAAAAGAGGGTACGATTGAGATGAATGTGAAGCTTGTGAGATCTACGAGCGATATTATAAAGATGATGAAACATCCTAAATCATCTATCAGTGGTTAAGTTATGTTCATGTTATGTTAGGTTATGTGCATGTTAAGTTATGTAAAATTATGTTCATGTCACGGTAAAGTAATGGTAATTTTCATGTAATTTAATGTTAAGTTAAAGTCTCAATAAAATAAAATATTTATATACAACACAATATTGTCAAAACAATCCAAAATAATGACTAAATTGGTCGACCACAGGCGATGTGTGATATCTCCGATAACCCGACATAGACCTCACAATGTAGGTTTACCAAACTCATGACGTTATTATTCGAAAGAAGTGTTGTCATTTGCATCCATTGCGCGTTAATCACACCAACTGGAGGCGATGTCACGTCATCTGAATGTCCCATCATCATACGAAGGTATAATATCATATCCAGGCTCAATAAGTGGGATTATGTGAGGGTGTGATACTCGTAAGTACCACTATAAATAATCATCTAGACATTGTAAAAGAAAAGACAAATTTACTACATTTTCTCTAAAAGCATGGGCACTACTCACAATGTTAGACGTAAAACATATATCAATGCCACTAGATGGTAAAATTAGGATTGATCTAGGAATGCCCTTAACATGGCCAAACTGGCGTAGAGACCTCTCAAGTAAATATGCAACAACAACACTCTCCCATCATAGATAACAAAACCAAGAGTCTCATCAAACATGATTGCACTCTATAGTCTGCATATGGTGTCCATATGACATCATCATGGGTCAAAGCATCGATCATCCGCCTATACTCTAGAAGACATCATATATTAGAATGTCTCAAGCTTCATCTGATGGCTCATGGGGAGCCATCTCTAATAGGACCACGATCATGTTTGTCTCAAATGAACATGAAATGCTCATATATCCAACACTTCAGTAAAATATATCACTATAAAATAGGTTAAATAGACTAAACGTCTTTAACAAATACTCACAAAACAAAATACAACATAATATAAAGGTGAGAAAAATACAAGAAGAGGGTTGAATTGTGTTGGCTTTTTCTTCTCTATGCTTTTTCTTGTTCTACTTCTGATGGATCTTAATCAAATTCTGAACACTTGGTTCAAAGTCTAACTCAAAAAAACTTGATTTACTTCTGAAAGTTCTTATTAGATTCCTAACTAGAAACTGACTTAGAGTATAAGATTTGACAACAGCAGAATATAGTTCAGAAGCAAGGAAAGTAAGGCAAAGACACGGACAATTATCTTGGTTCCTCTCATAACTTGAGAGTAGTCCAGTCCCCTTGCACTTTCAAGGGATTTTTACTATAACCAAACTGATTACAAATTCTCAAGAACCAAGAAAGAGACTTCTAATTCTCAAACCCACAAGTGAGAGACTTCTATGCTCAAGCACACAAGAAAAAGACTTCTAATGAACAAACCCTCAAGTAAGAGACTTATATTCTCAAGCACACAAGCAAGAGACTTATAATGCTCAATGACTAAAGTAAGAGACTTCTGACTCTATAACAAACTATTAAGAGATTTGAGTAACAATTATGCTTGATATACAATTAGAGGTGTATATATAATACAACTTAGAAAGACTCTAAGCCTTAAGAACTTCTAAAATATAAAAAGTGTTAAGAGGATCTAAGTATAGCAAATTTGACATAGTGACTTCTCTTTGAAATGTCAAGGTTCCGAATCTTGTTATGTGGTGTGTTGTATTATCTTCTTCTTCGGGTTTTCTGCTCCTTATATAGAGAGGGGGAAAAGAGACGTTGAATACTTTCACCAAAAGTTTGGGATAGCTTTGTACTTGATTAGAAACATCCACAAAAGCACCTTTCTGCAAGAGGAATTATCCGTTGAAGTTCAGAAAAAAAGAAGAGATCATGCTTTAGAGGTTGACTTTTACTCTTCAGAGGCAGATCTCTTCAGAGTCTGGATCACCAGAGACTGACTCTCTTTAGAGTTGAGTTCTTCAGAGTCTAGATCTTCCATCAGAGCCAGAGTCTTCAGAAGTGGTCTTCTGAGTCAGAGTCTGAACTTAAGATTTAGAATCCTCAAGCTTCTTTTCATATGTTCTCAGTCTTATAATCCTGCATACTTGAATAGATGTTAGAATACCCAATTGTTCTTTAAATACTTTGTTATCATCAAGACCTAAGGGATATGGTATCAACCAATTTTTTCCCCAAAAATGTCCCCCTTTTTGATGATGACAAACATAAGTATTTAAGAAAAATGGTTGTTAATTTAATTAACATGTTGAGTACAGGGTCTGAGGTTTGTAAGTTCCCCTTGAGTCTGATAGTCCATATGGTAAGGTTTGTAAGCTCCCCCTAAGTCCTATCCAGGTTAATTAAATTTCTTTAAAACCATAATATCATTATTTTTTAGAAATTAAGAAACAATAATAATAATAATAATAATAATAATAATAATAATAATAATAATAATAATAATAATAATAATAATAATAATAATCAGATTCATGTGCTTAAATACTCTTTATCTCTCCCCTTTTTGTCATTAAAAAAAGATAAATGACAAAGGACATAATAGATACTGAAAAAAAGTTTTGATTAACAAAAAAAAAAGCAAAGAATATGTTTAGAAAAGATAACATAAAAGGTGATTAAATCCTATAGCATAAGGTTTTTTGCTTCAGAAGCTCCAGATTTGCTTTCAGATCAGTACCCATGTCATCATGTTTGGCAATCATTTCCTTCATATGATCATCCAGCTCTCTTTGCTTAGTAGCCATAGCTTTATGATTAGTCGCAGCATAAGCCAACTTTGCTTCCAAAATCTCTCTCTGACTGGAAGAAGCAATAGACTCTGAGGAGAGGTACTTCAAATTTTAAGAAAATGATACCACATAGGTTGTGAGAGAATCCCATCTTGCAACATAAGCTACTTGGTCAGAAGTTGTAGTTCTCTCAACAATCGGATTCTGAAATCTATCAAAAAGGACATATATATATTCTTTCGTTTAGGCTTGGATATATGGTGGGTGGGGTGGAATGTCAGATTGTGGAATGTTGGTTTGTGTGGGAATGGAAAGGATTAATGTGCCAGATTCTGACACAACGTCAGTTCTTTTGCAAGAAGATCGAAGGTAAGGTATTTGTTTTTCTTGGATAGTTTGGTTTAGGGAGGTTTCTAGTGGAGGTTGGTTCAAAGAAACTTGTTCAGTTTCAATCTAAGGTTCAGTTGTATTTTGAACTTGAGATTGATTCTGAACAAAACTTGGTTCAGATTCAGATTGAGGTTGGGTTTGAGGTTCAAGTTGAGGTGTAGGTTGGGTTTAGGTTTAGGTTGGAGTTTAGGTGAAGGTGAAGGTGAAGGTTCTGGTTGAGGCGTAGGTTGGGGTTCAGGTTTAGGTGAAGGTTCATGTTCTGGTTGGTTTTAGGTAACATATTCAGCTTCAATTTGAATAGATAAGATATTCTGATCAGAAGTTGTTTTAACATAAATGCTTGGTCATTTTGTGGTTTTTGTGGGGTAAAGGTTTTAAGAGGAACAACTTGGATATGTTTAACAAAAATAGGTTTAAGACCAAGAGTAGCAATAAAGTTAGAATCAAATTCTGAGCTAGAGCTAGATAAAGCTTTCCCACTAGAAACATTTGTGGGTGGTTCAAAAATGGTGTTTAAAGGTGAGGGTTATTCAGAATCAGAAATGTATGCCAGTTGTCTCTGATCATCAGGGGTTTCACCAACACGGTGTTTAGAATCAACTAGATTCATAGCATTTTCTAGAATCTAGATGATAAGTGTTGGGTTAGGGGAATCCATCACAGGTTTTGATTGTTGAACACTGTTATGAACATGTGATGGAGTGTGTTTAGGATATGGTTTGGGTGAGGGTGTTGGTGATATATGGTTTAAGGTGGAAGAATCAAAACAATCCTCAAAGATATAGTTCAGATTGTTACCTGTCATATTAGTCTCCACAACATCTGAAGCAGCTTGCACCTTTTCACTAGCAAGATTGGTAGCAGATTCTGATGCTAATTCTTCTAGAACACCGGAAGCTTCAACTTCAGAAGCACCCTCAACATTCTTCAACCTAACTATAGCTTCATTAGCTTGAACTTCAGTAGTCTTCAGAACTTCTCCTGCAGTAGAAACTTGTTCCATCTAAGCTTCAGAAGTTGCAGGTTGTTCCTTTTCTTGATCCATCAGAGCATAGAAAATTAGTTGTACTCCCCTCTGAATGGCTCCTTGTACAACCTTTTGGTCTCCAGTATCTGCAACCTTTGTCTTCCTGACAAAAGGTACCTTGGTTTCCTCCTCATTCTCTTCCCCTTCCTCAGCAGACTCAGAAGGAAGAATCATCTTTCTTAACTTCCTCTTCTTCACAGGTGCTTTAGTGATGATAGAAGATGAAGATGACATCTGAGGAGTTTTTCCACTTCTTGTCTTAAAGGGCATCAAGACAATGGAAGAGACTACCTCTTCAATCTCCTTCTGAATCTCCTTCTGATGTACAATCTTCTTCTTATGAGGCTTCTAAACAATCTTCTGAGCATTAAAAGTAACCTATTTTATTTTCTTAGAAGGTCTGTATACGTAAGTTGGTTCTTTTGGTAAATCCTCATATGCAAAAACAATACCAGTTTATTTTATTTCCATCTCAATGTATTCTCTAATTACCTCGGGATTGTCATGCTTGGTAATTATTAGATAGTCCTAAAGATAAGAAGATTTTGAACTTCTGACTTTGAGAGGTTCTTTTGTTAACACCACTTCATTCTTCTTTAGAAGCTTCATGTTAGACAAAACTGAAGCAGAAAGAATGTTCTCATGAATGTCCTCCAGATCATCATGAGCAAAAGCATATCTCAGAGAGTCAATCAGACGACCCTGATAAAACAACTCAAACAGGAGTCTAACATAAGGTACATTATTATTTTTGTGATTCTTGCTCTCCTTGATAGCTTCACATAGATGATGAAAGATGTACCTAGGAAGATTTATATTCTCTTCATTGACCAAATACCAGATGAAGTGTCTATGATCCCAAGAGATTTAATTTGTGCTACCTTCTCTAAGGGTTAGACACCTAATGAGGATCTTGAACTGAAGCTTGTAAGGAGTCTTTATGTTCTTCACCTTTCCATAGTCTGAAGAGGAACATGCATTTTCTGATAGCTCAAATAACCTTGTCTTGATGACATCAGCTTCTGGACTGCTTTCCTTTGTGTTCATGGCGAACCTTACTATATTTGACACACCAAAAAGCTTGGCAATTATTTTCTAAGTGAAGGTAACATAAACACCCATCACATATGACCTTATTTCCACTTCCTAAAACTATTTTAGACCCATTTCCTTTCTACTACTCCCTTTCAAAGAGTCAGAGGTTGTTGAAAAGGTTTTTTTTCACTTGTGAATATCAAAGGAAATTAATCTTATTAAAAGCTTCAGAGGCTACTATTCATCAGAGGCTAGCTTATAGCTTCCGATCATAGTTGCTTATGATAATCATCAGACTCTGAATTCTCTAATCATATGCAAGCATAAAATTTCAAAATATTTTTAAAGTGCTTGACTCTGAGATAGAAGAAGATTCTTTGCAACTCAAATAGAAGTAGTATTATCACATTGAATTGTAATTCTACTTTCATAAATATGAAAGTCTTCTAATTGATATTAGAATATCAAAATTAGAAACTGTTGAGTAACAACAAGTAAATTTCATATCTTTCTTTGTGTAACTTCTAATATGCTAATGAGATTGTTTTTTAGGAACTACTTTGTTCCAACAATGCTCTTCTGATAACCATCATGAGTCTTTTCAGAGGCCACTTCAAATGGATGAGCTTCAAAGGTCGGTTAAGCATCTGAAGCACCATTTTTTGATTAATCAACTTCATTCTTCCCAGTACCACTAATCTTTTCTTATTGGTTTCTTCCAGACTCCACATTTTCTACCTCCTTCTGATTTAGGATTTGGAACATATGCTTTTCTTTTATTATATGTTGTATGCAACCATTGTTCTGGAATTTAAACTATAGATTTTTTCTTACCTTTTAGCATATATGCAACAAAGATAATCTCACTTTTGGTACCCATACTCTTATGGGTCTTTGAGGTTAGTTTTAACAAGATTCCTCTTATTTTGAGCCCTAGCTTTATAACAAGGCTTTGGATCATTCAAAAATTTAGATTTAAAATATTGTTGTCTTGAAGGAATCTTAGACTTAGGTTTTGGACCTTTTAGAACCTTGTAAATTGATGTATTAAGTTCTAGCTTCTTCAGAACTTTTGACTTTGAAGTCTCAAGTTCTTATTCTTTTAGAACCTTTGACTTAAAATCATTTGTTCTGATATCTTCAGAACTTTTGACCTTGAGGTCTCAGATTCTGATTTCTTCAGAACCTATGACTTTACAGTTATAGGTTCTGATTAGTTTAAAACCTTATCAATAGTAGCAGGTATAAAGTGAGAGTACATCCCTTTTTAGCATAGCTTAAAGAAGAAGGGTTTAATGGTTTAATCAAGGTTTCAGTCCTTAGATTAAAGGTTTTTGATGATAACCAAGACCTTCTCCTTTGCTTCTACTCACACCATAGATCATGGATGCAAACTTGGTTCTGTTGAAGCCAATTATAACAAACTGTTGAAGAGCCAGTTCATACTCATCAAGGGATTTTTCAGACATATCCATTACTAAAGAAATCTGATATCTTTCTAGTTTTTCAATCTTATTTTTAGAGAAATTTAATTCATATTTCATAAGACCATATTGCTTTTATATACTTTTCATATGTATGGATTTCTCCTTACATCTATCCATAAGATCTTTACATAAAGTAATCAAATCAGATTTAGAGAGTTTAGAGGATACCTGATCTGAATCCTCTGAATCTGAGTTAAGATCAGCTTCTAATTTTGTGTCTGAGAATGTTGAAGCCATCAAATCTATATTGGCTTCTTCTTCATTCTTTTCAATTTCTTCTTCATCATAAAGTTCATCCCAAGTTGCCACAAGAATTTTCTTGAACTTGCTTCTGAAGTTTTTCTTTCGGAAGCTTCCCCTTTTGGCTTTGTCCTTCTGAAACCTCGAACAATCAACTATAAAATGACCAGGCTTCTGATAGTTAAAGCATCCTTTCTGATCACCTTTGTTAACTCTGTGTCGCATCCGCGAAAAAACAACCGGCGAAGCTCAAACAAAAACACAACACAGAGCCGCCACTGCGCGTTATTTATCCCAAGATAGGGAAAGGAAACGCTCAGAGAAACCTGGAAAGGAAATGGTCTCGCGACCAAAGAGAAAGGGTAAGGGAGTCGGTTACGCAAGGGGAAGGTATTAGCACCCCTCACGTCCGTCGTACTCGACGGGATCCACGTTCTAGAATAAAGAATAGGTTGCTAAACATCACACACACACAGGGAACGCAGGTGGGGTTAGGAGAAGGGAGCTCGATAGGACATCGCGTCCTATGCCTACATATCTCGTCTGGAACGAGAATCAGAGCCACTGTAGTTCGGCTTACGCACGCCAAACAACCCAAAACGCACGAACAGATGGCAAACATGGAGTCCGACAACCACTCGATGGAATTACGTCAGCATCCGAACCAAAACGCATAAAACGGCAAACGAGGAGCCCGACAGCCAATCATTGGACTTACGTCGGCATCCGAGCCAAAGCACAGTCAGATAACAAGTAAACACACGCAAAAAAAGAAAAAGGTTGCCCGGAGTGGTCTCGCACGACCACCTGCCTACATACCTCGTCTGGAACAAGGATCAGGGCGATGTAGTTCCCCTGAAAGGGACTGAATTACTAGCCAGAAACCAGGGGAAGACACACTACCAGGGAGCTGGACTCGAGCCTAGTGTTGTCATGCATCGTTACCCTAAGTTCAGTTTTCTATCCTACTTGCATAAGCAAACTACTCCTATCCAGGAAAGAAGCAAGCATACAAGCATACAAAATAATTCAAGCATACATCAAATGAGAACAAGCATCTCAAACAGATATCCACATAGCACGCACTATAACCAAACAAGTGGGCTCACACAATAGGTTTGACTGCCTCAGCAAGTCATCTGTACGGGCTGTGTTTGCTCTTAACCTTGCCATTACGAGGCTAAGGTGAAGCAGATGAAAGGTGAAGTGAGGATCAGACCTCACAGCTCTTATCCCTGACCAGGGAGAGCTTCAGACAAGGGAGCGTGGGTCCAGAATGGAGGGACCCTTCTACACTCAATGACTCTGACTCGATTGTGCGACAGCACAGATCTTGGGTTTGTGCCCCAATGCATCAACACACAGCCGTGTGAGCAGAGGGACGACTCACAGAATAGTGGGGGATAGATTGCATATCCCTACCTTCCACCAATTGCCTTGATTAAGGACTTCACCTGCTTAGGCACTAAATTAAACAATCACAAGCATCGCCTCTTAAGGAGGACTTCAGACAGTTTGCCCGGCCAAATAACAGACCGGGTCTCCAGACTACATGAAGAATAGAAGTCCTACCTCAAGTGGTTTAAAAACCAAGCAGCAGCAAGCAAGTTCTTAAAGAACTGTAAGCAACTAAATGTACCTGAAAATAATCAAGTATCATCAGTACTCAGACAGACAAACATAAACAGCAAATGTTAATCAGTCAGACTATACAAACTAATGCACAACAAAGCAAGCTCCAAGCTCAAGCTCAAGCTTCATAACCTACAAAACCAAGTCATGTTAGTGTACAAACATCAACCAAACTCATTTGAATTAACTTGATTCAATCTCCATACACATTGCACCTTTTCATCCTGAAAAATCAATCAAATGTTAGAAACTAGACCACTAGGCCAAGCCTAGGGTCCAAAGGCAAGAAAAATTCCTAAACAGCAAGGTATATTCAACCAAACTCAAATTAATGTCAAACAAGAGCCAACACAATTAGTCCCATGTCCATATCATTCATCATGTTCATTTTATGCACAAAACAAATCAAACTAGTTCAAATGGAACACCAAACATCCAAACAGACCTATTGCATTCAAATCCATATCAAAACAATTCCAAAAATCCCCAAATAATTTACACCTAAACAGGACATAATCAAGGTCCAGCATGTCAAATTTTAGCTTAATTGGACAAAGGAAACCATGTCAATGAAAATCAACAAAAACAGACACAATTATATGAGCCAAATCACAACATCAACACATGCATTCACTTCAAAAATTCATAATTCAATGAAAACAATAAAGAAATGACTGGGACCAAACGCATTATGTTCTATCATGTGTCTACAACAACCATACCAAATTTCATGATTATCCAATACCATATGAGCATTTCACATCCAAATTACAAACATGTACCACATGGACTTGCATATTTGACCAACAGAGATGAAAAATAGCAATCAAATTGAAAATGCCACATAAAATTCCACAAAAATTCACATAGCTTCTTAACATGTTAATGAACAATCATGCAAAATTTCATATCATTCTAACAAGCCTAAGCCATTCAAATAAATCCAGCAAGTTGACATAATGAGGTGTGACACAAATTGTCACACCTAGATTCCAAAATTCATAACTCAAACACCAGGAATCCAAAATTCATGAAATTTACATGTAAATAAACATCAGCCAGTATACAATTACCACAAAAAATTTCAAGCATTTCTTTGTAACCATGAGAATTTCACAATGGATATGGCAAAGTGTACCAAAATATATCACATGTTAAACAACCCTAAGTCAAACACAATTTCTACCAAGCACAACTTCAATCAATAGGTCAATAAAATTCTACAGTCAATTAGGAAGTCAACAAAAAAAACCACATATTTTTCTGATTTTTAAATTATTTTTTATGAATTTTTTAAAGTGTTTATGAATTTTTAAGAATTTTTCAGAATTATTATAATTAAATGGATTTCATTAATGGCATTTTCGTAATAACAGCAACAGTAACGCGGGAAACGTGTTATTCAAATTTTCAAACAGGATTTTGGATCCAACACGATTTATTTCCAGGAATTTCGTCTTCTTCATCCAGCAAGGCCAAGAACACATGAACATTGAATCATCACCAAAATGCACAATCAAATATCCGTTAGAACGGTCTAAGTCTCAGGATCCTAAATATCACTATGATTCATCCTAAATGTTCATATATTTTGTGAATCGAAGGAGTTAGGGTTTGATGTTCCAACTTTGAATCAAGATTATGAGAGCTACAGTTATCCATTCGCAAAACCAATCACATCACTGGATTCTACACTCAACAAACTATAGAACGCATATAACCAATTGAAGAAACATGAAATTCGAATTCTGACCTTAATCTTGAAGACAATGTTGATTTTGGTGTTTCACGGCTTGTAGGTCCAAAACAGATACAGAGCAAGCTTCAAGGAGGTGAATGATAGGCTCAGGTTCGATCGATTCCACTCCTAGTGCACGAGATCTTGATTTGCCATGAATGATGCAATCTTGCACAGCTGCGAATGGAAGCTCCTTTCAATCCAAACTTCAAAAACAGCTGGAGATGAGGATGATTGAAGATCAATGCAAAAAGAATTTCGCAATTTGAGCAAGAATTGAGGAAATTCTTGTCAATTTTTGGTTTTGGTGTTCTTGAGAATTTGAGAGAATGTGATGAGTTTTTGGATCTGATTTGGTGAAATGTGAATTCTGTTATGATTTAGATGTGATTAGGATTATATACTCAAGCTTAATCCATGTTTAATCACACTAATTAATCAATTGGAATGATTAGTGAAAATGTCATTTTCACACCAAGGGAAAAAATGTAACTTCATATGCCAGCTCATTGCCAGCTCATGGACAGCTCACACACTCTCAAAATGACATGTGTGAGCTGTTGCAACTTGGCTTATGCTCATTGGATGTGTATTTTGGAAATTCCACATGTGATGGCTATGTATTCAATTATTCAAGTTCATTTCAAAAGCCATTTTCCAAACCATGAAGCCTTAGCATGTTATGAATATTTCAACAAGTTTCAAATGCCATTTGTGAAGTGTTGCAAAAATCCCCACTCAAAAATTCCAATTATTTCACAAGTTGGACAATTTTGCCCCTGGTTCATTTAACTGTCCAGTTGAAATTTGACTTTTTGCATTGACCATTTTTGAAGAAATCCAATTATGCACCATGAAAGTACATGTCAAATGGAGTTTGTGCATATAAAGAACATTCAATTTGGACACTCCATGTGGAAGTTATGGCCTCCTGATTATGGGTCATTTTTTGAAATTCACTGGACCATAACTTGACAACCATACATGGGATTTTCAAGTTCTTGGACTTTTTGGAAAGGTGAGAACAAGATCTACAACTTTCATGTTGAACAATTTTTCATTTGAAGCTTCCTTGGACACGTGGTCTTGAGGTCAAAACCTTTCCATTTTTGGAAACTTCTATTACAAGTCACCTTCTATTTTTGGCAATTCTTGTCCTGACTTGATTTTCTCCATTCTTAAGCTTTGAAAAGTCAAATAACACTTGTTCCAACATGAATGAAGTGTATCCAACTCATTTCCACCTCCAAATCCATCAGATCATGTACAGTTGACCACAGTTGACTTTTCCACTGGTAGATGAATTTGACCATGCATAGATCAATCTGAGCTCCAATTTTCTGATGAAATGGCTCAAGGGTGAAACCCTAGCCTCAATAAGCACAATATAATCATATAATAAACCCCACAACCATCATAGGCCTCATCTCCTGATTATGCCCTGACTGGCCCAATGCAACTGATTAGGGTTGACCAGTGGTCAAAACCCTAATCTTAAGGAATCTGCTTCAACACTTGATGACATCCAACCCTGATGATGATGATGTATCATTGCAATCAAGATGAAGACCAATATCCTTTGAGAATCACAAAACCCTAATTCCAGCCCAATCCTCAGATGGCCAATGATCAGTCAATAAAACCCTAGGCTGCTTCCCTGACTTCCTCATTTTCTGATCAAGACTGGGGAGGATGACTTGCATAATGTAACCACATGATATGCAATATGTAATGCCTAATGACCTAAAAATGATATGCAATATATGCTAAGCTAGTCCCAAGAGAGGAGGGCAAATTTTGAGGTGTTACAACTGCCCCTATTCAATCCACTGTGAACCTGTCGATACGAATAGCCTCGGCTTTCGGATGATCAGGATGAAGAGTGATTGAATACCAAGAACAGACGAACAATTTGCACTCTGATGGGATATAATTAACAGCGCCTGTCAGCATCGGCGAAGAAACAAACTCGAAAAACGTCGACCCGGATACCAAAATAAATGGTAATGCAGGGATAACCATGGTATGAATACCGCACATCCGCTCGGGATTGTTATTCTCTCTTCTTTTTAAGCTTTTCTTGAACCCCAAAACTTTTCTTATTGCGCAAACGATCCTCAGATCTCTGCATTTGAACCCCAGAAAATGCTTCAGCACTCCTTTTTGCCAAGATAATGAACCCCATTCTCCAATTTGAACCCCAGTCGCCTGACGATAACTCGCGATCGCCAATATGAACCCCGTTCTCTAGAAAAATGCCGCAACATCTCCTTTTCTCCATTTGAACCCCATCTCCAGAAAATGCCTCAACATCTTCTTTTCTCCGTTTGAACCCCGCTCTCCAATCTCTTGTGATAATTCCGCTGGCAACGCCGGAAATAACACCAAACCACTCTGAGGGCGACATGTCAGAGGGTAAACCTTCACAAAGGAAGGTAGCATGTGTATCTCTTCCTCAGAAGACACCTATAACGACCTCCATTGGCCTCGGCCAGAGTCTAAGGTAACACATGAACAGAAGCTAATCCTAAGGACCTCATCCCGGATATAATCTTCAACTCCATCTCCATTTGAACCCCAGAAAATACCTCAGTATCTCCTTTTCTCCATTTGAACCCCGTTCTCCAGAAAACGTATCCACATTTCCTTTTCTCCATTTGAACCCCGGAATCGCGCTGATCGCGTAACGTCCTTTGATTTCGTTTCCATCTCCGCCCGACGGAAAAAATTCCTCCAGTATTGCACTACTAGGGAACATTGCTGATCTGACGTCATGATGCCAAACTCCTCAGAGTAACATCTTCACCACTCAGCGAAACAGAACTTCAAGCGGTAACCACGGCTTGAGTTGCGCTGATCGCGTCATACTTCCATCTCCGCACGACGGAAACAAACTCCTCCAGTATCGCACTACTGGGGAAATACCTTTGATCAAATCATGAGGCAAAACTCCCTGGAGTAACACCTTCGCTGTCTGGCAAACCACTTCTCAAACGGTAACCACGGCTTGAGACTAGCTTATGCTTGCAATGATGCATGATTGATTTTTTTTCTGCGTAATGCTCCATACTTATGGAAATGCTACGCGATTATTTATTTTTCTATGCAATATGCCATGCTATTTTTTCATGATAAATGCATAAAAAGAAATATCCCCCTCAAGAGACTCTTCTGGGGAGTACGAGACACTCTGTTGAGGAACTCGTCACCGCTCGGACTTCCACCATGCTGGGGAATCACTGTTGCTGGGGATAAGGCAAACCTTGCCGGGGAAGAACCACTACAACAAACAAGACCTTAGACAGCGCTTTTTTTAGCCTTAGACAGCGCTTTAAAGCGCTGTCTAAACCTCCGCTGCTAAAGGTTTAGACAGCGCTTTTTTAAATCTTAAAAGCGCTGTCTAAGCCCCCCCCCCCCCCTTAGACAGCGCTTTGGCCAAAAGCGCTTTATAAGACCCTCTTATTTTAAATTTTTTAGGTATACCTTAGACAGCGCTTTTGAAAAGCGCTGTCTAAGCCCCACCCCCTTAGACAGCGCTTTGGCCAAAAGCGCTTTCTAAGACCCTCCTATTTTATTTTTTTTAGGTATACCTTAGACAGCGCTTTTCAAAAAGCGCTGTCTAAGCCCCCCCCTTAGACAGCGCTTTTTACAAAAGCGCTGTCTAAGGTATACGAAAATTTTTGAAGCTTTTGTTTTAAACCACATTTTTTCCAGGTTTATAAACCAGAATTTCTACCTGTTTTCAACCAGATTTTGACAGACAATTATCACATTTTATATATGCCATTTTGGCCTTTTTTCTACCAATTTTTGGCTAACAAATATATATATATATACCAATTCAAACCAATTTTGCCTTAAATGTATCAAAATATATACAAATTTATGTACACATTTACAAGTCATTACATATACTACAAATGTACACATTAATTACACAAATTTATGAACAAACATTGAGCTCTATCATGAATTGACACCACTCCTCTTTGATTTCGTCCACTTGATCCTTTGTATAAAATGCACACTTGAATTCCATCATCAGTCCAGTACTTCCATACATCACCGAAGTGCCCTGGTCTCTCCTCCCAAGGTCCAACTGAAGCTTTCCATCGAAATGCATTTCTTAAAGCCTCGCCTTCGACAAAACAACCACCTGATGCAATGTAGTGTAAATCAGCATTGCAAAAAGTTATTTGATCGGTAATTCGATTGCTTATACACAAATGAGAAGAGTGAACTGGAATACAAGATTACTAAATAATGCTTATTTTAAACTACGATATATACCGAAGAATTAAAGGTACAAATCATAGATTTTTTTTTAATTCTTTATGCTTCATTAATAAATAAATATAAGAAACATGCCAAATCACAGTTCCAAACACATAGAAAGTAATTTGATGAAGATCATTTTATGCATACCTGGAAATCTGATAAAACTTGGTTTCATATCTAGCAGCATTTGAAAAAGATCACTTCGGAAACCATGTCCCTGCGCCAAGTCAATGACAAATATCTCATTAATAGGGTGAGAGGAGAAAAATACAGTATTACTAACATTGGCATCAGATATCTAAATTTATATAAATGTTATCGCAATTTCAGGATGTAGGCTAAATTGAAGTTGGTCCAACCATATCAGACACTTGGTCCAACCTTATATGTGTCCACTGGCATAGCAGACACTTGGTCCAACCATATTACACCCTTTGCAGTTGTCGTTAATTGAAGTCTCGAGTTTCGACTCGTTGCCTTGGCCTCCAATACAGCCTCAACCTTGGTCCAGTTTGAAAAATCAGATGCAGAACCCCTGCAAGGTTAAGATATCAGTATCATTAATAGATGGAAAAAATGATCTTCGGGATTAAAACTTTTATTCGTCAAGTCTCTACAGCACATAAAAATAGAGCTCACGTGATCACGGTTGAAGCGAGGTTTCCCACGCCGTTAGGTCCAGTGAACGAAACTGCTAGATTAAGTGGCCCAGTTGAACGAGCATAGAAAACAACTTTATATTTCTTCCCTTGCTCAATATTCTGAAAATAGTACTAGCTGAATCAGCCACTAAGGAATAAAAATAACTCGTAATGAAAGTAATCATATAAGGATCTGATTTAACATCAAATTGATGCAAGGGCATGAACTAGTCTTACCATGCCCCAGAAGCCAGGGTTATAAACGCCAACACCATCAGCGGGGCAGGTATTGTCGCATAACACCTCTAATCGGAATGCAATCTTGTTACGTTCAAAGATAGACGTACGATCCGTTTCAACATTAATATTCGTTTCATTTCCAATAATTGACCAAGGATCAATATTTGAAGGAGTGTTGGGGCCCCCAGCTTCAAATCCTGAAACAAGAATTCTCGATGTTTTAATTATACTGGAAAACAGTAACATATTCGAACAGAATCTCCTTAAGAAAGGGTCGATAAAGACACCGCAAGCCTCTCCTTTAATCCATTAGGCACCAAAACATAAATTGGACAAAAAATTCAAATATCGCGGAAACCTTCTAGTGCAAGTTTTGCCATTTAAAATTTTACAGAATACAAAAATGACCTCGGTTGCTCACAAGCTCAGCCCACAGTCCACCAGCTCCAGCATGATTGATTTCCTATATCCGAAATTCAAGAACTTCGTCATTTTCTATTATGTTAACTACGACGCATTGCCGATTCAAGTACAACAAACAAACATGTCTATAATTAAAGCGAAACACTATTTTCCCATTTCTATTCCTCAAAGTCTGTTCTTAATTTTGCTTCTAATCTCCACTTTCTGAGGTGAATGAATGGCTGAGTTAAAATGTTATGATTCAATTTTTATCAGCTTATTTTAAAATCAATTATTTATAATGATCATGATACTAAACAATTCTGATCCTGACCTCAAAGAATAATCCAAAAAGAGTATCTGGTATTCTCCTACCAGAAGCCTGAGAAGCATCTACAACAAGTGTTGCAGCATTAAGATCAGCATGCACTTTGGCATCAAAGCATTGAACCAAAAGACAAACCAGTATGAAGACTTGGATCATAAAAACACGGCATGAACCCATTTTTTGTATGTTCACAACATTCAACCAACCTATCTGCACTCACAGCAACAAAACATAATAAAAAAACAAAAACAGTTAGTTATATATCAGAAAAACAAAAATTAATGTAATTAGGTTTGTACAAAAAAAGGAAACATATGTAACAAGTTAAGTATGATTAGAAACTCACATGATAGGTGTGTTGTGTATGATATTGGGTGAAAGGGTGAGGGATTTTATAGAGAAAAAAAGGTTGAATGATGGAAGAGAATAAGAAGAGTGATGTTGGTATTGGATTTGGGTTGAAGGGTTTGTTGGAAATGCGAAGTGAATTGTGAGTGAATGAATGGAAAGAATGATGAATGGGTTTGTTTTACTTTTAAGATTTTCTTTTGTTTGTGTTTGTGTGAGAAGTGAGTGGGACCTGCTTCTGTTTTGTTTTTGCCGTCTGGTTGGTTTTGACGCAATCTCAATTGCTGCGTGTCACTAAACAAAACAAGATAAGCTATATTTTGTTTGC
Source organism: Lathyrus oleraceus (assembly GCF_024323335.1). Taxonomy (NCBI): domain Eukaryota; kingdom Viridiplantae; phylum Streptophyta; class Magnoliopsida; order Fabales; family Fabaceae; genus Lathyrus; species Lathyrus oleraceus. Next base: position 497,445,832 of record NC_066585.1, read on the forward strand.
GAAATCTTATCCAACTTCAACAAAGGCAATGATCCTGCTGCTAAAAGTGGCAACAGTTCAGAAGATGCTGTGTACCTGAATTCAGTTTGAAAATCATAGAAACAATTAGTACTTCTATCAAGACTCACAAATACAAGACATTTCGAGTTAGTTACATCACTGCCAATAACACCTTCATTTCTATGCAAAATCCTCTTACGTTTAAACTATTATTATAATTGTAATACTAGGATTAATATAACACATAAACTCAAAACTTGCAAAAGGATTAAAACTTACAGCAGCACCCAATTCCCATTGAGAAGGTCAGGTTCCTCAACCGGAGCGGGGGTGGGATTAGCAGCTTCCAATTGAGCCACAAACTCGGACACCTCAGCTCGAACCTCTGACCGAGCTCGGAACCCGAGCTCAGTCCCGTACACAGTGTCAACAAGAGAACGCTTCAGCCCCTCAAGATTTTCATCAACTCCATCCTCCGCCTCCGCCTCCGGCGAAGCTTCGGCAGCGAAAGTTGGAGTTCCATTCCCGGCGTCGTTATAGCTTCCGGCTCCAGCTGCCGCTCCTTTTCCCCATTCATCCTCGTCCTTGGGAGGATCCGAATCTGGAAGCTTGAAATATGTGAACGGTTTGGTTTCGGGCTCAGACCCCTCGCCCCACTCGTCGGAGATACATACATCACATGTCAATCAAGGTGAACAAAGGAAAATATCTTAGTAGCACACTTCATGTTCCATGCTCCACCCTTGATCTTATGTCTTCCATGTTTCAATCCATCACCATATTAGCATGCTCACATCATGACCATGACTCCAAAACATAAATCGCATCCCTGTACCAAATGCCCTGCTGTCCATAGCCAAATACCCTCAATTCTGCAATGCATCACTCATTCCAACCAACCTTCACCATATTGCCATCACCAAATTTACAACAATGCATTCCAAAACATGCACAAACATCAAGCAAGGCAGGTCAACATACAAACCTGCAACAGACCTTCACAATTCAACCATGCATCAATTCAATTTCAGCCGCATCAAACTAGAACAAACCTGCAAAGTTCAGTGCAATTTCATATGAACAAACACACTTTCAATCCAATTCCATCAAGCTGCAAAAAGCCATAGCAAGCAAGCATCAATCCATGAGCACCCTGCACCAATTCAACTGTTGCAGCAAAACCCAACAAATACAAACAATTCCAAAAATACCTAACAACTTCATACCTGCAAGAAGACCAAGCATCCAATGCAACCTAACCATGTGCATATAAATGGACATAAAACTTGCAACAAATTCCAAACCATGCAACCAAAACCAACAGCAGTCCAAGTCAACAACAACAAGTCCAAGGCATCATAGCATTCACGCATTTGAAGCATAACTGCAGCAGTCTTGCAGAATTGGAGGCCAAGAAACCACCATCAACATAGCAGTTACAAAAGCTCATCCTTGTACCTGCAACAATCTAACAACAACAATAGTAGCAAAACTTGAGAAGTTCCATAACAAACCATAGAAAACCATTGAAAGCCTGCACCAGTCCTGCAAATAGCCTCACAAACATCAAGTTGCAACATCCATAACAAGGAAACAATAGGAATAATAGTCCAATCTGCAACAGACCAATGTTCAAAACCCAATTCCACATTAATGTATAGTAAGCCAATTCCACTCAATTCACATTTTACTACAGTAAAGAAGTAACATTAACAAATGTAATATAGTAAAAAGAGCATAACAATCCAAAAGAAGCAGACAAGCAAGGTACAAGGGCGCAATGCTTTTTCAGAGCAAACATGCATTTGGAAAAACATGGTCTAGCATTTCCAATTCCATTCCCTTTTATAAATCAAAACCCAACAAAAATCCTTTACTCTTCAATATAAAAGAAGAGCACACTCAAAGTTAAAGGAGGGGAGACAACATCAGAGTTTGAAAAAACACACAACATCAAACACTATTCTCAAGCCCTAAACCTAAACAGTTGAAACACCAAACCTCAAAATCTCAAGTCTCGAGCTAGCCCAAAATCCCTCTCAACCCTCACTTATTTTTTTAATAGAGGAAGAAGAAGAGAAAGCATAGAAAAGTAAGAGAGGAGACCTCGCCTGAAATCTTCGTCGTCGTTGCCCTCACTCTGGTCATCTTTTCCGACGAGGTAGTGACTCAAGTTCCTCGATTGACCTTTTTTTGTTCCCATCATGTAAAGCTCGCCTGATGGAGTCAAATCCCTATGGTTTGAGACTTTGACTCTCTCTCATGGCCATTTAATTTATCTTTAGGATTTTAGGGTTCATGATTTCTTCCTTTCGATTCTCCTGTTTGATTGAGAGTTAGGTCTTGGGGTGGTGGTCTTTATGCCTAGGAGGACAAGACGAAGGGTTTGAGTCATTTTGTTTCCTGGTTTGAGCTCCACCACCGTCGACGATGAGCTCTGGCACAACGGAACGAAAAATTTAAAGACAGCGCTTTTGGTTTTAATTTTTTTTTTAATTTAAAGACTTTAGACAGCGCTTTATCAAAAGCGTTGACTAAGGTCTATATTTAAAAGCGCTTTCTAAAAGCGCTGTCTAAGGGGGGGTCTTAGACAGCGCTTTTAGAAAGCGCTGTCTAAGACCCCCCCTTAGACAGCGCTTTCATTATTTTTTTGGAACATTTTCCGTGTTTTATTTTAATTTTAACCTTAGACAGCGCTTTCTTTTAAAAGTGCTGTCTAAGATGCGCTGTTAAAAGTCATTTTTGGCGTAGTGAACCTCCTTTGCACCCAATCCACTCGAGAAACCGCTGGGGATAAGCACCACCAACGCTCTGTGGGGATACAATAGCTCTTGACTTGCTGGGGATATCAATCCTGATTCTGCTCCAGGAAACCCTCACAGATACCTGATGACTTCACAGGGGAAATGCTCACAGATACTTCGCTGGGGAAATAGCAATCTCCAGGCTCAACTGGGGATGCATCACTCTATCACCTGCTGAGGATAACCATCCTGACCCTGCTAGGGAAACGAATACTACTCCGCTGGGGACAACCCATGCAATCCATAGGTAGAATCAACCCAGTTGGGGATGCAAAAATCCGTCCGCTACGGGAACTTGTTCAACCCACTGGTAGGATGAACACTGCTGGAGATATATTTCATTGAAACCCGCTCCACTCGGGGAATAGCAACCTTCGGGCCTGGCTGCTGAGGAAACATCGTTTACCTGCCAGGGATAACCATCTTGACTCGGCTGGGGAAGTCCACCGACCTTGGATCTGCTGGGGAGCTAGTCCTATAACTCTGCTCGGGGACCTAGCTGGGAAATGAGAAAAGTTAGTGCAGAACACCTGCCGACTCGTCGAACCATGGTATCCACCCCCCAATCTCGCGTCAGCTTTCTACCTTTGAGAATTCCCAGACTCGTCTGGACCTTTTCTGCTCCATCATCTTGTATTCCAAGTCGTTCCGCGCTCGACAAGAGACGTACTCCTGGGATTAATACAGAAATTCGATCTTCCGACTTTGAAGAGTCTTCTTGATAAATTCCAAAAGTCGTCGGACGTCTCAACGTCTCTTCGTCGTCCTTCATGCACTCGTCCCTGGTCGGACTCTACGGGGAATTACATACTTTCAAGTCTTCCGACTTTGAAGAGTCTTCAAGGACCGTCGTACGTCTCAACGTCTTCGTCATTCCTTCATATATTAGTTCCTGAGCGAACTCTCTGGGGATCTATTACAAAGCTTCCACATCACAACCTGCAAGTGAATGAAAATATCTAACAGTTCCTGCAAAACAGATCGTCAGATAAAACCGTGCCCCAGGCGCGTCAAGATTTCAACACTTGAGTCACTCAACCTTCCAAATAAGATTTCAAGCATTCAATCTTATAAACATGCATTGGAAGGAACCTGTATGTCTTAAAATGCAAGATTCTTTATCAAAAATATCTGGATGTTTTTGCAATCAAAGCGGTAATGAAAACAAAAAACAAAATTATTTGACTGAATATGCATTTTATTGATTGGAAAAGTGTGGCTCAAATGAGCAATACAAAAGGAAGCAATTCCTGAAAAGAGGTAATTGCACAAAAGAAAAAATCTATCCTAATGGCAATGTGAAACCCGCGATCTCATCGAGTTCCAACTCGGTTACACCCCATATGTCCTCAGACTCTCCATGCTTTCTGCCTTCTGAACAAGACGATTCCAACTGATCCCTACCGGGCATTATCCATGATGCTTTAACCAAAGCGCAAACGATCATGCGGGACGCAGTTGTTCGTTTCAATCCCTCTTTTGCCTGGACCGCCCTTTCGGGTTTTCAGTCCACCGGGATACCCTTTTTTGCCCAAGTCGCCTTTTCAGGTTTTCGACTTGCCGGGTGTACACTTTTCTTATCTTATCCCTAATTTTTGCCCGAACCTTTCTTCTGTTTTTGGTTCGCCGGGATGCCCATTTTTGCCTGGACTATTTTATTCTTTTCGTCCAGCGGGCCAATTTATACGAAGTATTTTTTAACTGCGTCCGCATTCACAGGGGATGGAAAATCTTCACCATCCATGGTCGTTAACAACAAGGCTCCACCAGAGAAAACCTTCTTGACCACGAATGGACCTTCATAATTCGGTGTCCACTTGCCCCTTCGATCGTTTTGAGGAGGAAGGATCCTTTTCAGCACCATATCACCCACGTGATATACCCGAGGTCGCACCTGTCAAAAGCACGCTTCATCCTTTGCTGATATAACTGCCCATGACAGATGGCGGCTAGCCTCTTTTCCTCTATCAGGCTCAATTCTTCATACCGGGTCCTTACCCATTCAGCCTCTTGCAATTTTACGTCCATCAGGACTCTCAAAGAGGGAATCTGAACCTCAACAGGTAATACAGCCTCCATCCCATATACCAATGAGAAAGGAGTTGCCCCAGTGGATGTACGTACCGACGTTCGATACCCATGTAATGCAAACGGCAACATCTCATGCCAGTCTTTGTAGGTTACCACCATTTTCTGCACAATCTTCTTTATATTCTTATTGGCTGCCTCAACCGCCCCATTCATCTTCGGACGATAAGGAGAAGAATTGTGATGCTCGATCTTGAATTCCCGGCACAGTTCTGCCATCATCTTATTGTTCAAATTAGAACCATTATCAGTAATGATTCTCTCGGGAACCCCATATCTGCAAATGATGTCTTTTTTGAGAAATCTGGCTACGACCTGCTTCGTCACGTTCGTATAAGAGGCTGCTTCCACCCACTTGGTGAAGTAATCAATAGCCACTAATATGAACCTGTGCCCATTCGAAGCTGTAGGTTCAATCTTTCCAATCATATCAATGCCCCACATAGCAAACGGCCACGGAGACGACATTAAACTCAACGGATTTGGAGGCACATGCACCTTGTCAGCATAAATCTGGCATTTATGACACTTCCGCACGAAATTGAAACATTGGGCCTCCATTGTCATCCAGTAATAACCTGCCCTTAGCAGCTTCTTTACCATTGCATTCCCACTGGCATGGGTACCGAACGATCCCTCATGCACCTCTTTCATCAATTGGCTTGCTTCCGCACCATCCACACATCTGAGCAAGACCCAATCAAAATTCCTCTTATACAAAACCCCATCCTTATTCAAGTAAAATACCATGGCTAACCTCCGCAGAGTCTTTCGATCTTTCTTAGATGCTCCCTCAGGATACTCTTGAGTCTCTAGATAGCGTTTGATATCATAATACCATGGCTTCTCATCATCAGGTGCTGTATCAACAGCAAACACATAAGCCGGTCTATCCAGACGTCCAACTTCAACACTGGGGAACTGATTCCACCACTGCACCTTAATCAAGGCGGCCAGAGTAGCCAAAGCATCAGCCAAAGGGTTCTCTTCTCTGGGCACATGATGCATCTTCACCTTGGTGAAAAACGTCAACAATCTCCTCGTATAATCTCGATACGGAACCAAATGAGATTGATGCGTATACCATTTCCCGTTAACCTGATTTATCACCAGAGCTGAATCTCCATATATGACAAGGTTCTTGATTCTCAAATCAATCGCCTCTTCAATACCCAGTATACAAGCTTCATATTCAGCCACGTTGTTGGTGCACTCAAATGTTAGCCGGGCAGCAAAAGGAATATGGGATCCTTTCGGCGTAACCAAAACAGCACCAACACCGCTTCCATTCACGTTAACGGCCCCATCAAACATCAAAATCCATTCGGATTCAGGGTCAGGCCCCTCCTCCGGGATTGGTTCCTCGCAATCTTTCGATTTGAGAAACATGATGTCCTCATCAGGGAATTCAAACTTCATCGGTTGATAATCATCAATGGGTTGCTGGGCGAGGTAATCAGACAATACACTCCCCTTAATTGCCTTCTGAGAGGTATACTGTATATCATATTCTGTCAAAATCATTTGCCATCTCGCAACCCGTCCGGTCAATGCTGGCTTCTCAAAAATGTACTTGATTGGATCCATCTTGGAAATCAACAAAGTGGTATGAACCAGCATATACTGCCTTAGTCGGCGAGCGGCCCAGACCAAAGCACAGCAAGTTTTCTCGAGCAGTGAATATCTTGTTTCACAGTCGGTAAACTTTTTGCTAAGGTAGTATATGGCATGCTCTTTTCGACCAGACTCGTCATGCTGCCCCAATACACACCCCATAGACCCCTCGAGGACTGTCAGGTACAGAATTAACGGTCTTCCCTCCACAGGAGGCATCAGAATTGGAGGCTCCTGCAAATATTCTTTTATTCTTTCGAATGCCGCTTGGCAATCATTATTCCACCTGACCGTTTGATCTTTTCTCAACAACTTGAAAATCGGTTCGCACGTGGCTGTTAGATGAGATATGAACCGAGAAATGTAGTTCAATCTACCTAAGAAACCACGAACCTCCTTCTCTGTTCTCGGTTCAGGCATTTCTCTTATTGCTTTTACTTTTGCAGGATCAACCTCGATTCCTTTCTCACTCACAATGAACCCCAGCAATTTACCGGACCGCACTCCGAATGTGCACTTGTTCGGATTCAACCTTAGTCTGAACTGTCTCAACCGGTCAAACAACTTGGCCAGATCTACCAAATGCCCCTCTTCTGTTTGGGACTTTGCTATCATGTCATCCACATAGCATTCAATTTCGTGATGAATCATATCATGAAACAAAGTCACCATGGCCCTCTGATAAGTAGCACCGGCGTTCTTGAGACCGAATGGCATCACCTTATAACAAAAGGTACCCCACGATGTAATGAACGTTGTTTTCTCCATATCATCTGGCGACATTTTGATTTGATTATAGCCAGAAAAGCCATCCATGAAGGAAAACACCGAGAATTGAGCTGTATTATCTACCAACACGTCAATGTGAGGTAGCGGAAAATCATCCTTCGGGCTAGCTCTGTTCAGATCTCGGTAGTCCACACACATTCTCACTTTCCCATCTTTCTTCGGGACTGGCACAATGTTCGCAACCCATGGCGGATAATTAGTGACAGCAAGGAAACCAGCATCCCACTGCTTCTGCACTTCTTCTTTGATTTTCATCGCCATATCAGGTCGAGTTCTGCGCAACTTCTGCTTCACGGGAGGACAATCTAATCTCAACGGTAGCTTGTGCACAACGATATCGGTATCCAACCCTGGCATATCTTGATAAGACCAGGCAAAGATGTCGACATACTCTTTCAACAATACCACCATTCTGCTCTTGACACTCTCCTCCAAAGCAGCCCCGATTTTCACTTCTTTCTTAACCTCGCCGGTACCCAGATTCACAACCTCGATCGGCTCTTCATGCGGCTGAATCACCTTCTCCTCTTGTTTTAACAACCTGGCTAATTCCCCTGGCAGCTCACAATCTTCTTCTTCTTCTTCAGCAAGATAGATCGGATTGTCGAAGTCATACAAGGGTGTAACAGGATTGTTATCAATGAGATCCGGAGAGGAATCGCATCTGCATGAATGTTGATTCATGCATTGCTTTAGAACCGGTGTGACAAATCAAAAAGAAAAATGAAAAACATTGCCATTTTTATTTGTTTTTATTTTTAAACTGCAAAAATAAATGAAAAAACAAGGAACACCGCTTTTAATTGAAAAACATCCTTTTATTAATGATGCAAATTCTTGCAAATTTAAACATGAGGTGGCCCTTACAATGAACCATTACGTGTCGGGCAACACGCATGGCTTTCATGCATATAAGAATGAAACAAGAAAAATATTACTCTTCAAGGAGAGTGACCCGGATGATCTCTTCGGCCTTCCAGTTCTGGATTTCCATCCCTGGTGTGCACGGCTTTATCCATTGGTCCATGTCGCAGTCACTATCAATATCTTCACCCATCATGCAGATGTGATCCGGATCCAACATTCCGGCGCTTGTGAAGGTTACCGACGTATGACATCCTCTTCCTTGTCCAGACGAGCCTCTGCCAGGCTGATATCCAACCCCAAATCGGTCTTTCTTCGCAGGGATCTCCATCATTCTTCCCCAACCAGGAGCCTCTCCGCTCTTGACCACTTCAGCAGCCTGCCTATATGAAGCGATGGACGGTTTCTCCTCTTCCTGCTTTGCGAACAGAGCATTCTCCACCTTAACGGTTTCAAATGCCTGGCTAGGCGTCTCCCATATTTCACCATCCATCTCCACGTACTTAAACGAGGACAAGTGGCTGACGAAAATGTCCTCCTCTCCACAAACCGTGACGACCTGACCTCCCCAGACATATTTCAATTTCTGGTGCAAAGTCGAAGTAACTGCTCCCGCAGCATGAATCCATGGCCTACCCAACAGGCAACTGTATGCCGGCTGAATGTCCATGACGTAGAAAGTTGACTTGAACACCTCAGGTCCAATCTTCACCGGCAACTCAACTTCCCCAAACACGGCCCGTTTTGACCCATCAAAAGCCCGCACGATCAAATCAGTCGGGGTCAAAATCAATCCATCACAGTTAAGCTTCGCCAAGGCCTTCTTTGGCAACACATTTAATGAGGAGCCGGTATCAACCAGCACATGCGAAATCACGGCTCCTTTGCATTCCATCGCAATGTGTAGTGCCCTATTATGATTTCTGCCGTCCACTGTCAGGTCCATATCCGTAAAGCCCAACCCATGGCTAGCATGCACATTGGATACGACCGTCTCCAGCTGATTAATAGTGATCTCCTGAGGAACATAAGCCTTCTTCAGAATTTTCAACAAGGCCTCCCTATGCCCCTCTGAGCTCAGCAGCAATGAAAGAATTGAGATCTTGGAAGGAGTTTGCTGCAAATGATCAACCAGTTTATACTCTGACTTCTTAATGATCCTCAAGAACTCTTCGGCATCATCATCAAATTTATTTTCCGACCCCGCAGGCGCCGGTGTCACCACAGGAGTATCACCATTATCCACCACAGCCTTTCCCTTTGCCCTGGCTAAAGCCTCGGCCTTTTCTTTTTTATCTTTTTCTTCCTCCCCTCTCCTCAACGCATCAGGAGCAAATAGCCTACCGCTGCGAGTGAAACCGCTGGGACCGGCATTATCCACCTTTAGCACGGTGGTTTCACTTGCAGATTGCTCTTCCACCTTCTCGCCGTTGCAATACACCTCCCCACCATAATGCCACGGCACGGCATCATCTTTGTCATAGGGAATCGGCCCAGGTACCGTGATGGTAACTGGAGCCTCCTCACTAAGGTTTGACAAATCCACCGGGTCGTAGTAAATGGTTATGGTGGAGATCTCTTCCTTCTCTTCTTTGTCAGCCCTCTCAATCAGGATATCACCACTGTCCATCAGACCCTGGACACACTTCCGCAGAAGCTCACAACCATTCACAGAAACAGTGCACTCAGCACAACCAGACCCGCAGCCCGGATAAACCCCATTCTTTAACAACTGCCTCTTGACCTCAGCCAGAGGCGTCTTCAGCTGATCAACATCAGACAACCCAACTCTATTCTCCTCGGAGATTGCATTCACCCCCCTCTGACCATGCGCAGGCATGGGATTCGCATTGACATTGGGAGATGGAGCAAAATTGATTGCCTTTGAATCCACTAAATCTTGAACTGTGTGCTTAAAAGCTTTACAGTTCTCAATATTATGCCCAGGCGCACCTGAGTGGAATTCACATTTGGCGTTCTCGTCATAGCTGGCTGGCCTTTGATCAGGTCTCAAAGGTGCCAGAGTTCTGGTTTGCACTAGGCCCAGATCTTGCAGCTTCTTAAACAAGAAAGCATAGGTCACCGGAGGCCTGTCAAATTGACGATCCTGTGCTCTGCCCCTGACCTGATAACCAGCCCTTTGCTGCCTCTGCTGAAAGGGTTGTCTCTGTTGTTGTTGCTGCTGTTGTTGCGGTGCAGATTGAGGCTCAGCAGGGATAGTTACCGCAGCAGTGTGCTGGAAGTAACGGTCCCTACTGGGTCCACGTTGAGTATAAACAGCGCTGGTGTCTCCTTCCTTCTTCCTCTGCCCACCATTACCGAATGGCTTCTTAGATCCTGAAGAAGAACCCGATGCAGTACCCTGAATCTTACCCAGTTTTAACCAACTTTCTATTCTTTCCCCTGCCACCACAATATCAGAGAAATTGGTGACAGGACAACCCACCATCCTTTCCGCAAACGGCCCCTGTAGGGTCCCCATGAACAAGTCAGACATTTCACGATCCACAAGCGGAGGTTGCACTCTCGCAGCCAGTTCCCTCCACCGCTGGGCATACTCCTTAAATCCCTCATTGTGTTTCTGAGACATACCCTGCAGCTGGGTACGGCTCGGAGCCATGTCAGCGTTGAACTGGTACTGCTTGAAGAAAGCATCTCCAAGATCCTGCCAACTCTTTATATCAGAAGATTTCAACTTAGTATACCACTCCAGGGAGCCTCCGGACAGGCTGTCCTGGAAGAAGTACATCCACAACTTCTGATCTGCCGTGTACGCAGAGATCTTGCGGACGAAAGCTTGTAAGTGCGTCTCTGGACAAGAACTCCCGTTATATCTGTCAAAAGTAGGTGCTTTGAATTTCTGCGGACTAACGATCCCCTCTACCAACCCCATGTTAGACATATTCACCACCCCAGGAGTGGCATAACTCTCAAGCACTTTGATTTTCTCAGCCAGCAGTTGAATTTCCTTGTTCTGAGGCGGAGCATTATAAGGCACGAACGGTTCGTTCTGCATCGAGAATTGATCAGCCTCTCTATCTTCCTCCTGATCTTCGTCGAACCCATAAAACGGAGGCACAAAATTATCCTTCATATTCTGACCCGGTTGGCCACCAACACCACCAGCATTATTCACGAGACCCACAGTCGTCCTCTTTCCGCCGTCACGTGACCCTTGCCCCTGGTTGGAGACTCCATCCAGGTTAACCCCACTGTTGGCTGCAGAAGCCCGCTCGAGCTTTTCAACTTTATCTGCCAGAGCCTTCTGACCAACTGCGAAACCTTGCATTATGTTGATCAGCTCGTTCATTTTGTCTTTCAGTTCGAGCATATCTGCGCTGGGAAGTTCCATGAGTCTGGGAGTATTTCTTCTGGTATAATATCTGTGAGGGCGTGTTGAGTGCAAAGGTACTGTTCTTCGAGCGCGAGCAATGATTCCTGTCACAAACAAGCACGTTAGTAACAAACACCTGCAAAATAAAGCACAATTATTATGATTAATGCATGGATGCAGTGTCTATCCATATGAAGGACACTTCGTCTCTCGATCCTGGCGTCATTGAGACAAACAGTAATCCGGCATCAATATTCAGTCATTCAGCATTTGATTTCATCGTGCAGATCGGAGATATGTGATTTAGCATGATACCCCCAACCATGTGTGTGCTTGTGTGAGTGCATACGGTAAAGCAAATAAAGCTCGAAGATTGATCACTGAATGAAAAATCACCATCACATAACAAAAGTGCACAAATAGTGCCATAGTCATACATCAAATCAGATAAAATTCAAATACAATCCTCCGAAATCAGGAAAGAAATACAAGCAAGTAGATTCCATCAACAAGCCTGACGGTAATCCACAACAAATGAAAGATCTATCTGGATGAGGGTCCCACAGATGGCCCTATCTCATCTTCCATCCTCGCGAACTCTGCGGCGAACCTGAGCTCGGTGTTCTCCTGCTGCAATCTCCCCACTTCTTTCTGATGAATCTTCATCTGTCTGAAGTAGTGATCTCTCTCTGCCATGTAGTGATCTCTCTCGGCGACGATCTTCATGTTTTCTGACTCCTTAACCCTCAGCTTGGTTTCCCACTCCGTAATAAGAACCCGGACTCTGTCGTCCCTCTGATCTTTCACCAAGATTTGCCTTCTCTTCTCATCTTCAATGACCTTTGAAGCTCTAGCCAATCTCTCTTTGGTGATATCATGCTCCCTGTTGGACGATGCTAAGGCCTGACTAATCTTCCCATAATAGGCAGTATCCATCTCAAAGCGCTTTGCTTCCAGGGCATGTCGCTTGTCTTGATCTTCCATCTTCACTTTGATCTCCTGGTTAGCTGTCTGAAACCGAGCAACACTCCTCTCCAATTCAGCTTTCTCTGCAAGTAACTGATCTCTGGCTCTCTTCATCTCGAGGAATTCTTCCATACTGACAGAAGAACTTGGACCCTCAATCCTAGGACACCCAAGATCACCTCCAGGAAATGGTAGAAATGTAACCTCAATTCTCTTCCGCAACCAATCCTCGAATAGAGGAAAATACCGACAGTTAACTTTGCCAAATGGAACCTTTCCTTTCCTCTGAATATTGCGCCATGACCCAGACACCTGCATCAACTTGGCTTGATTGCCCTCAATCGGGAAGTAAAAGGACTCCTGAGTCTCACACTCAAGGGGAGGAACCTCCATAGCAAATCCCATCTGTCTCCTAAGAAGCGTTGGGTTGTAATTAATGCAACCCTGAACTCCTATGAGAGGCACATTGGGAAAATCCCCGCAGCTATATATAAAATTCCGTCCAACCAAACCATTATGAGTCCATGCTATGTCCTCAGCCCGCAACCCCATCAACCTGAAGGACCACTTGACCGAAGGATCAAGATGAGCAAAAGCACCTCTGGAAGGCAAATACCCCATAAACCACCTGAAGAGTAACTGAGCACAGCACCGGATCAAACCACCACGCCGCTTCTCATTCCTGTTATGAACCGAGTAATAGACATCTCCGATCAGAGTAGGAATAGGGTTTCTCTGCATGAACAATCTGATGGCATTATGGTCCACAAAGCTCTTCTGATTAGGAAACAGGATAACCCCATAAATGCCCGCAGCAATCAAAGCACAAACCGTCTTCCAATCACCCACAGCAGCGTGTTCCTTGGCCTTAGCTTCCAAGAAACTCAAGTGAAAACCTGGTAACTTTCCTTTCTCCTTCAAACCCTCCTTGACTATTTCCGGACTCAAATAAAGAGCACGGGAAATCCCAAGGACGCCAGGCTCTCTCCTAATAGCACAAAAAGGAATCTGATCGCAGATCTGAACACCCAGGATGCTAGCATAATCCTCCATCAGAGGTCCCAACAAATAGTCCGGAAATACAAAGCATCTCAGCCCCGGGTCATAGAACTGGAGAAGAGTATGAATGGCGCTTCTGTCACTGTCAGTGAGTCTGAAAACCATCTTCAGGATACTACCGTATGACTCCCTGAACATCCCCACATGGTCAGGTGTAATCAATGCAATCATATCTCTCAACTCATCAATCTCTGGGCTGAAGAAACTGTAGACAACATCATGCTTCAAACCGGTTCTCATCTCTAGCAGAAAGTCTCTCAACCAGGATCTCGATCAAAAATGTCCCTGCATATGGATAAACATGTGTTAGATGCAGGTAAATGCAAAATGTAATGATGCTGATGAATGAATGCAATGCATTGCCATCCTCCAAGTCATCTGATCATCTGTTGCCCTGAACCACAGCTCGGATCTCTGAACTGATCACAACCATCTGAAGGCGAAAATGTAACCACAAATCCAACTCAAGGGTTCCGAAATAAACGGAAGACAGATACATCATCATCATCACCAGACAAAACTCTGAGCAGATACCCACAACATCTGAATCGGCCCGGGGAATCCTGAAATAAACGGATCCCCACTGATAAAATCGGCCCGGGGAATCCTGAAATAAACGGATCCCCACTGATAAATCACGGACAGCACTCCGGCGTCTCAGAAATAAACGGCCATAAATCCGACTTATAAATAGGACTCTGATCCACGGAACAATTAGTCACCATCAAAGTCACCATCTGAACATGCATCTGAAAGAATCACCCTCCCCTCACAGGTAAATTCTAAACAGGTCATCCTAAGGCGGATAATAGTCTCGACAATCGGGCAGAGATACTCAATGGGTTTGCCCTTTCGGGTGTGCCATTGCAGCTCTCCTGAGATCGTCTAAACCAAAGATCCGGGAAATGATCGGTCACCAGAGTCAATAGTTCAGATGAAGTAACTCAACCAAAGTGGAGTACCCCACAGAGGAAAGCACTATCAAATGAACCTCGTCTGGCTTGTGGTATGTCACGTTGCAACAATATGCTGATAAAGCAAATGAGGAACGCGAGACCACACTAATCCTAGGTGTATACTCGGGCCTGGGTTTTAGCCCCACTCAGAACACCCACCCCCAAACAGATGAACCACCTGCACAGAGGACGGCAACAACATGATAGTATGATGCATGCAAACATTTATGCAAATATATACACTGGTTAGAATAATAAATGCAATAAATAACACAAAGCAAGCAATCTAAACTATCCCAGAACGCTAGGAAGGACTCGCTTAGGGAAGATGGACCAGCACAGGTCAACATCTTATAGGGTCCCCAGCAGAGTCGCCAGCTGTCGCATCCGCGAAAAAACAACCGGCGAAGCTCAAACAAAAACACAACACAGAGCCGCCACTGCGCGTTATTTATCCCAAGATAGGGAAAGGAAACGCTCAGAGAAACCTGGAAAGGAAATGGTCTCGCGACCAAAGAGAAAGGGTAAGGGAGTCGGTTACGCAAGGGGAAGGTATTAGCACCCCTCACGTCCGTCGTACTCGACGGGATCCACATTCTAGAATAAAGAATAGGTTGCTAAACATCACACACACACAGGGAACGCAGGTGGGGTTAGGAGAAGGGAGCTCGATAGGACATCGTGTCTTATGCCTACATATCTCGTCTGGAACGAGAATCAGAGCCACTGTAGTTCGGCTTACGCACGCCAAACAACCCAAAACGCACGAACAAATGGCAAACATGGAGTCCGACAACCACTCGATGGAATTACGTCAGCATCCGAACCAAAACGCACAAAACGGCAAACGAGGAGCCCGACAGCCAATCATTGGACTTACGTCGGCATCCGAGCCAAAGCACAGTCAGATAACAAGTAAACACACGCAAAAAAAGAAAAAGGTTGCCCGGAGTGGTCTCGCACGACCACCTGCCTACATACCTCATCTGGAACAAGGATCAGGGCGATGTAGTTCCCCTGAAAGGGACTGAATTACTAGCCAGAAACCAGGGGAAGACACACTACCAGGGAGTTGGACTCGAGCCTAGTGTTGTCATGCATCGTTACCCTAAGTTCAGTTTTCTATCCTACTTGCATAAGCAAACTACTCCTATCCAGGAAAGAAGAAAGCATACAAGCATACAAAATAATTCAAGCATACATCAAATGAGAACAAGCATCTCAAACAGATATCCACATAGCACGCACTATAACCAAACAAGTGGGCTCACACAATAGGTTTGACTGCCTCAGCAAGTCATCTGTACGGGCTGTGTTTGCTCTTAACCTTGCCATTACGAGGCTAAGGTGAAGCAGATGAAAGGTGAAGTGAGGATCAGACCTCACAGCTCTTATCCCTGACCAGGGAGAGCTTCAGACAAGGGAGCGTGGGTCCAGAATGGAGGGACCCTTCTACGCTCAATGACTCTGACTCGATTGTGCGACAGCACAGATCTTGGGTTTGTGCCCCAATGCATCAACACACAGCCGTGTGAGCAGAGGGACGACTCACAGAATAGTGGGGGATAGATTGCATATCCCTACCTTCCACCAATTGCCTTGATTAAGGACTTCACCTGCTTAGGCACTAAATTAAACAATCACAAGCATCGCCTCTTAAGGAGGACTTCAGACAGTTTGCCCGGCCAAATAACAGACCGGGTCTCCAGACTACATGAAGAATAGAAGTCCTACCTCAAGTGGTTTAAAAACCAAGCAGCAGCAAGCAAGTTCTTAAAGAACTGTAAGCAACTAAATGTACCTGAAAACAATCAAGTATCATCAGTACTCAGACAGACAAACATAAACAGCAAATGTTAATCAGTCAGACTATACAAACTAATGCACAACAAAGCAAGCTCCAAGCTCAAGCTCAAGCTTCATAACCTACAAAACCAAGTCATGTTAGTGTACAAACATCAACCAAACTCATTTGAATTAACTTGATTCAATCTCCATACACATTGCACCTTTTCATCCTGAAAAATCAATCAAATGTTAGAAACTAGACCACTAGGCCAAGCCTAGGGTCCAAAGGCAAGAAAAATTCCTAAACAGCAAGGTATATTCAACCAAACTCAAATTAATGTCAAACAAGAGCCAACACAATTAGTCCCATGTCCATATCATTCATCATGTTCATTTTATGCACAAAACAAATCAAACTAGTTCAAATGGAACACCAAACATCCAAACAGACCTATTGCATTCAAATCCATATCAAAACAATTCCAAAAATCCCCAAATAATTTACACCTAAACAGGACATAATCAAGGTCCAGCATGTCAAATTTTAGCTTAATTGGACAAAGGAAACCATGTCAATGAAAATCAACAAAAACAGACACAATTATATGAGCCAAATCACAACATCAACACATGCATTCACTTCAAAAATTCATAATTCAATGAAAACAATAAAGAAATGACTGGGACCAAACGCATTATGTTCTATCATGTGTCTACAACAACCATACCAAATTTCATGATTATCCAATACCATATGAGCATTTCACATCCAAATTACAAACATGTACCACATGGACTTGCATATTTGACCAACAGAGATGAAAAATAGCAATCAAATTGAAAATGCCACATAAAATTCCACAAAAATTCACATAGCTTCTTAACATGTTAATGAATAATCATGCAAAATTTCATATCATTCTAACAAGCCTAAGCCATTCAAATAAATCCAGCAAGTTGACATAATGAGGTGTGACACAAATTGTCACACCTAGATTCCAAAATTCATAACTCAAACACCAGGAATCCAAAATTCATGAAATTTACATGTAAATAAACATCAGCCAGTATACAATTACCACAAAAAATTTCAAGCATTTCTTTGTAACCATGAGAATTTCACAATGGATATGGCAAAGTGTACCAAAATATATCACATGTTAAACAACCCTAAGTCAAACACAATTTCTACCAAGCACAACTTCAATCAATAGGTCAATAAAATTTTACAGTCAATTAGGAAGTCAACAAAAAAAACCACATATTTTTCTGATTTTTAAATTATTTTTTATGAATTTTTTAAAGTGTTTATGAATTTTTAAGAATTTTTCAGAATTATTATAATTAAATGGATTTCATTAATGGCATTTTCGTAATAACAGCAACAGTAACGCGGGAAACGTGTTATTCAAATTTTCAAACAGGATTTTGGATCCAACACGATTTATTTCCAGGAATTTCGTCTTCTTCATCCAGCAAGGCCAAGAACACATGAACATTGAATCATCACCAAAATGCACAATCAAATATCCGTTAGAACGGTCTAAGTCTCAGGATCCTAAATATCACTATGATTCATCCTAAATGTTCATATATTTTGTGAATCGAAGGAGTTAGGGTTTGATGTTCCAACTTTGAATCAAGATTATGAGAGCTACAGTTATCCATTCGCAAAACCAATCACATCACTGGATTCTACACTCAACAAACTATAGAACGCATATAACCAATTGAAGAAACATGAAATTCGAATTCTGACCTTAATCTTGAAGACAGTGTTGATTTTGGTGTTTCACGGCTTGTAGGTCCAAAACAGATACAGAGCAAGCTTCAAGGAGGTGAATGATAGGCTCAGGTTCGATCGATTCCACTCCTAGTGCACGAGATCTTGATTTGCCATGAATGATGCAATCTTGCACAGCTGCGAATGGAAGCTCCTTTCAATCCAAACTTCAAAAACAGCTGGAGATGAGGATGATTGAAGATCAATGCAAAAAGAATTTCGCAATTTGAGCAAGAATTGAGGAAATTCTTGTCAATTTTTGGTTTTGGTGTTCTTGAGAATTTGAGAGAATGTGATGAGTTTTTGGATCTGATTTGGTGAAATGTGAATTCTGTTATGATTTAGATGTGATTAGGATTATATACTCAAGCTTAATCCATGTTTAATCACACTAATTAATCAATTGGAATGATTAGTGAAAATGTCATTTTCACACCAAGGGAAAAAATGTAACTTCATATGCCAGCTCATTGCCAGCTCATGGACAGCTCACACACTCTCAAAATGACATGTGTGAGCTGTTGCAACTTGGCTTATGCTCATTGGATGTGTATTTTGGAAATTCCACATGTGATGGCTATGTATTCAATTATTCAAGTTCATTTCAAAAGCCATTTTCCAAACCATGAAGCCTTAGCATGTTATGAATATTTCAACAAGTTTCAAATGCCATTTGTGAAGTGTTGCAAAAATCCCCACTCAAAAATTCCAATTATTTCACAAGTTGGACAATTTTGCCCCTGGTTCATTTAACTGTCCAGTTGAAATTTGACTTTTTGCATTGACCATTTTTGAAGAAATCCAATTATGCACCATGAAAGTACATGTCAAATGGAGTTTGTGCATATAAAGAACATTCAATTTGGACACTCCATGTGGAAGTTATGGCCTCCTGATTATGGGTCATTTTTTGAAATTCACTGGACCACAACTTGACAACCATACATGGGATTTTCAAGTTCTTGGACTTTTTGGAAAGGTGAGAACAAGATCTACAACTTTAATGTTGAACAATTTTTCATTTGAAGCTTCCTTGGACACGTGGTCTTGAGGTCAAAACCTTTCCATTTTTGGAAACTTCTATTACAAGTCACCTTCTATTTTTGGCAATTCTTGTCCTGACTTGATTTTCTCCATTCTTAAGCTTTGAAAAGTCAAATAACACTTGTTCCAACATGAATGAAGTGTATCCAACTCATTTCCACCTCCAAATCCATCAGATCATGTACAGTTGACCACAGTTGACTTTTCCACTAGTAGATGAATTTGACCATGCATAGATCAATCTGAGCTCCAATTTTCTGATGAAATGGCTCAAGGGTGAAACCCTAGCCTCAATAAGCACAATATAATCATATAATAAACCCCACAACCATCATAGGCCCCATCTCCTGATTATGCCCTGACTGGCCCAATGCAACTGATTAGGGTTGACCAGTGGTCAAAACCCTAATCTTAAGGAATCTGCTTCAACACTTGATGACATCCAACCCTGATGATGATGATGTATCATTGCAATCAAGATGAAGACCAATATCCTTTGAGAATCACAAAACCCTAATTCCAGCCCAATCCTCAGATGGCCAATGATCAGTCAATAAAACCCTAGGCTGCTTCCCTGACTTCCTCATTTTCTGATCAAGACTGGGGAGGATGACTTGCACAATGTAACCACATGATATGCAATATGTAATGCCTAATGACCTAAAAATGATATGCAATATATGCTAAGCTAGTCCCAAGAGAGGAGGGCAAATTTTGAGGTGTTACACTCTGAAGCTTATTCCTATAAAGCCAAATATTTTTCCATAGAACCTCATGTTCTTGTTAGCAAGATACTAAAATCTCTTTATGATGAAATCCATTTCATCATCATCTGAATCTTCTTCATAGGCTTCATCATAAGTGGCTTCATTATGGTCCTAAGTTTGTGAAGATTTGACAGACTTCCAAACAGATTTTAAAGCCAAAGACTTTGATTTCTTGATTGGTTATCCATCTCCATTGAGTTCTAACTCATGGCTTTGAAGATTGATTATCGTACTTTCAATACTGATAATGTTCAGGTCTTTAGCTTCCTGAATAAGTGCCACCTTGGGTCTGTATGTGACAGGAAAACTCCTAATAATCTTCTTGACATGATTACAGGTGGTATATATTTGTTCAATGTAACACCCCTTTTTCTACCCGAAATACTTAACATATTATCAGAGTAAATAAGCACGCATATAAACAAAAGGGCGTCACATCGACGTTTTCAAAAACTAAGAGCTTTCAAAAACCAACATCATTCATCATCAATATACAATACACCTGGTCATTTAAAATAACACATTTCAATTATCATGAATATTCAAGCATATGCGTTCACAGCGGAAAATAACGAATATCCATGCATTTCATCAAATGATCCATGTCCCAAACCATGATCATCTCTCAATAATCTCTTCAATTAAACATGTTCACAATTAATAACATAAAATGTATCCAAATCAGATATGAGTTCCATACTACCAATCTACCCAGTGTTACATGACCAGAGCATTGACTCACTACTTAGTCTCTAAACGAAGTACCACAACTCTCTAGCTAATCTCGAGTGAGCTACCGTCCACTTACTTCAGCGATACTACTCCTGAGTATCTGCGCGATACCCATGTAAAGGTAACATTCAAACAAAAAGGGTGAGAATTCGAATCATTATGAAGAAGTATAGTCAAGCACAATGATTAAATCAACAATTAAAGGAATTCATCACACTTCATATAACCATGTAAATAATATTCATCAACATCTATTTCACATGTTTCAAACATCCATCAAACTCAAGGTGTACAATATTAAAATCCAATATTATATTCTCAACTATACACATAACTACAATTATCACATAATCACATCTTTTGTCAAGTTATGTATCCAAACATCACCAAATTCAATCACCATATCTCATACACACATCACAATCACATCAATACAAACATTCAATTTTCACATAACTCTAATGTGACTCAATGCAAGACATGTGACTCTATGCATGTGACTCTATGCATGTGGTACCATAATGTGAACCCAAAGTTTCACCGCTTTCCGATTCAATATCTAGAACCCAAGCCACCACGTCTATTTCCAATTAAGGATCAACGTCTGCTACGCCTATTTCCAATTAAGGATCAACGTCTATTTACCACGCCTATTTCCAATTAAGGATCAACGTCTGCTATGCCTATTTCCAATTAAGGATCAACGTCTATTTACCACGCCTATTTCCAATTAAGGATCAACGTCTGCTACGCCTATTTCCAATTAAGGATCAACGTCTATTTACCATGTGAACCCACAGTTTCACCGCTTCCACAATGAAGTCGACCATGCCATGAATGAATGTACAAATACCAATACATATGCAATTAAGATCATCTCTACCATCTTAACATTACACATATCACCATAATTCAACTCTATGAATTATACACCAATGGTACATATACACATTCATAACAATATATCATTCACAATCCACCAATGGTACATATAAACATTCATAACAATATATCATTCACACTCCAACAATGGTACATATAAACATTCATAACAATATATCATTCACAATCCAACAATGATACATAAACACATTCATAACAGTATATCATTCACAAATATAGGCTAGTTATCTAATGCGCACACATAGATTTCACTCCAAAACGAATACAACATTTAAAATATCAAATTTTCACTTTTCAAACAGTGTTAACCGATTAACGCATATGGTTAATCGGTTAACGCTACACAGAACGTACTTCCTGGAAATTTCAACCGTGTTAACCGGTTAACGCATTTGGTTAATCGGTTAACGCAAGACAGAATACAAATTTAACAGAATTTCAACAGTGTTAACCGGTTAACGCCTTTGGTTAACCGGTTAACGCAAAACAAAATTGTTATTCCTGCGTTAACACAAAACAGAATGCAGAATTTTATGCGTTTTTCATCGTTGGAGGACTTTCGGACCTCCGATTTCGATTCCGTAAAAAGCCAAACATTCAGAAAATTATAACTCATACAATACCCTAAGTATATAACATTAATTTTCAGTTTTAACACAATTAAATCACCACAATCAAGAATACTCATCAAAACCTAATAATTTCAAAACCACACAAAATTAGGGATTTTAACCTAAACATGCTTCTACCCATTGACCCAATCATACTAACCCATAATAATAAGGATTCCCCCCTTACCTCTTCGATTTTCTGAAAACCCTAGCTCTTCTCTTTACTTTCCTCTCCTCTTTCTCTATTGCCTTCAATGATCAAATGAATCCTAATTCTCACTCTCCTCACCTCTTACTATTTTTATTAGTATTCTATTTGGGCTTAAGTCATTATACTTCTAATTTAATTAATAGGCCCAATAAGACCTAATATTTAAATATCTCTATTTAATTCACATAAATTAAACTAACACCATATATCCACCAAGTTAATTAATTCAATTATTCATGATATCTCCTATCAACTAAATAATTAATTAACACTCCACATAAGTAATAATAGTATAAGATATAATTACTAAAATTGGGTTGTTACATTCAACATTTGAAGTCTAGACACAAGAACTTGAAACTTTTAGAACATGGTTTCAATGTTTTCATTTTCTTTCATTCTGAACAACTCATATTGCTGAACCAGAAGATTAGCTTTGACTTCTTTAACCTGTTGGTTTCCTTCATAAGTACCACAGAAATATTCAAAAATTGTTTTGGCAGTAGACTTTTCAATGATCTTTATGTACTCAGAGTGAGGCAAATCATCTACAAGAATGCCTCTAACCCATAGTATTTTCTGTAAATCTTCTTCATAGTAAGTGTGAGACTTTTTCTATCAACTGCCATTCCTACTCCATTCACAAGAATATAAATTCCATCTTCAAGAGTGTCCAATAACTCATCAACAGAGTCTCACTATATGTTGGAGGTCTAGTAACATAGTTGTTCTTTTCATATGTACTATAATCATGATTAACATAATCAAGAGAAATAGGTTATGGACTAGGAATACCATCACTAGACTATTATGATTTAACTTCAGAGTCACTCATGATAAGGAAAGTATTTTACTCAAGATCTTTTATGCACCACTATTAAGTGTTTAGCACAGACCTTGCTCTGATGCCAACTGAAGGTGAGAAAAAAACACAAGAATGGAGGTTGAATTGTGTTGGCTTTTTCTTCTCTAAGATTTTTCTTCTTCTGCTTCTGATTGATCTCAATCAGATTTTGAACACTTGGTTTAGAGTCCGACTCAGAAAAAATTGGTTCACTTATGAAAATACTTATCTTATTCTGAACCAGAATCTGACTTAGAGTATCATAGTTGACAATAGTGGAATATAGTTCAGAAGCAAGGAAAGTAAAGCAAAGACACATGCAGTTATCCTGGTTCCTCTCACAACTTGAGAGTCTTCTAGTCCCCTTGCACTTCCAAGGGATTTTCACTATAACCAAACTGATTATAAATGCTCAATAACCAAGCAAGAGACTTTCGATGCTCAAACCCATAAGTAAGAGACTTATATGCTCAAGCACATAAGCAAGATACTTCCAAAAGGTCTCTAAGTTTGTCAGAGTTACCTAGATTGAAGAGGGCATGCTTCAGAGGTTGACTTTTACTCTTCAGAGGAAGATCTCTTCAGGGTCTGCTTCTTGGCTTCTAAAGCTTTAGAGTCTAGATATCCAGAGGCTGACTTTCTTCAGAGTTGACTTTTTCAGATGTTGGATCTTACATCAGAGATAAAGTCTTCAGAAGTGGTCTTCTGAGTCAGAGTATGATCTTCAGATTCAGAATCCTCAAGTTTTTATTCATCTGTTATCAGTCTTATAATCCTGCATACTTGAACAAATGTTAGAATACCCAATTATTCCTTAAATACTTTGTTATCATCAAAACCCAAGGGATATGATATTAACAAATTTTGTTCCAATATAATAAACATCGATACTTGAAATAGACTCATGTAACTGGCAAGATGTCTCATCTCAAACGTAGTTACCTCTTCAAGGGAATTATATAGTATTGTTACATCAACAAAACTCCATAGCTAATGGAGAGACTCAAAGTCAACAAACATGGATATGTATACGACATTGATTTATATAGGACACTTATCATCTAATATAACACATCCAATAATATGTAACATGTATACCCTCGTGGTCTCCTCATACATAGTATGCTTCACTAGTGACTGAAAAGTAACTCGGAGCCAAGAAAGATGAAAATGAGAACCCATGTTAGTCTTAAAATCCTCCAATACCATCCTCATATAACACACAAGTATGTCTCAGTAACCATATATGCAATCTATTGGTTCATCATTAAAGGGGTGAAAAAGTGACTAGCAATGAGGAGATGAAAGAGGTTAGAGACATCATTCATTGTAATCATCATCTACCAAATGAAAGATTAAAGGAAGATGTCTCCTTATGTCAATGCTAAAATCCATATATAATAAAGGAGAGTCAAGCATGGTGAGAAAACAATCAACCAACAAAAACATGCCAACATCATAAACAATTTTAATAACCTCATTTGGTATCTACATTATCAATAATCTCTTTAACTTCGACCCATGAGTGGGGGGCTTCAATGGAGTGTGGTCATGTAACAAATAAAGCCTAAATCATTATTTAATTTCAATTAACCACTAATAAATAAAAACACTTACCAATTTCAAACATGTATGCTCCTGTAAAAAGAAAATATCACCATCAGTATCGGTTTAATTAGTTGAAAACATATCTATTGCAAAAGAAAACAAATATACCTCTCATTCTCAAACATGCCTAGTAGCATGGTGTGCATAAATATAAAGTAAGGAGGTGTCAAATGGGCCTCATGGGGAATCGACAATGGCTTCCTCCCTGGCTTTAGGGGCTTCAAGGACTTTAGGTTCTATTGCATCATTTGGGGACTCGTGGCTCCATAAAGTATATGCTTGAGAGAGACAACTACGAGAAGCAGAAATAGAAGGTTGGGAACCTCGGCGTTGGGAACTATCAAACAAGTTATCATCGAATCGTGGCCTCGCGGCCCTGGATGCGACTCTCTCACGTCGTACCGACACAACTTGGGACACACGACCAAGCCTAGTTCAGTCGTGGTTGTTTTCAGTGAAACCACATGCATTACAAATAGACATCGAGAAAAACAACATGTCAGGAAAAATCAACAAATTCCACAAAATCAACCAAATTTTAGCTTGAGTCAAGTCCGGAGATGCATTTCTGAAAATATCACTAAGAAAATCCGAAGATGTATCTCCGAAAAAAGCCGCGATTCTCAGCCATGGCAGAAACACCATTGTTACCTCCCAAGTGTTTTTTCTTTTTCTTTAGAGGATTTTGTTCTTCGTTGTGTTGGTTTGCTCGATGTCAAGCTCTAGCTCGTGTTCTTTGCTGGAGTGACTACTATTCCTTAAATTTTTGAGCCATTGTGTTGGTGCTCTATGTAGAGGTGATGCTTCTGACCTTGTGAGGAATTTTGTTATCCTTGAAGACGTTCCTCTTTAGTATGTCCACCATTTTTTTGTTACTTTTTGTTTAGATTGTTTCTATAAACCTCTTTTATCAGAATTATGCTTTAATTTGACTTTTTCCAATCTCTCTCTCTCTCTCTCTCTCTCTCTCTCTCTCTATATATATATATATATATATATATATATATATATATATATATATATATATATATATATATATATATATATATATATATATATATATATATATATATATATATATATATATATATATATATATATATACTCCCTCTGTCTTAAAATATAAGAGAGAGAAATTAATTTACATTTCTTTCAAGATAAAATTAAATGAAAATTGTATTTAATTGACTCCATCTCTCATCTTTTCTATAACGAACAACGAATTAAAATTGTTTTTATATTTTTCGAAACAATTTATTTCAACAAAATCTTAGTCAAATTATTACGTTTTTACCTTTTTTAATAAGTGTGGTTTTTAAATTTTCTTTTATATTTTAGGACGGAGGGATTATGTATTTATTGATCTCTCAAACGCGTGTCAAGTTTCAAACCGAGCACCCACAAATTAATTTTTCACTGAATAATCATGTGAGCTATCTATTGAAAATAAGAAGTGTGAGTAGTGTGGGGAAGTCCCATATTGGTTAGAAATGTGGAGATTTAGGCGTTTATACATGGAAGAACTCATACACCTATCACCTTAAGGTTTTTAGTGAGTATGTGATGTATCTCTCACAAATGTGTGTTGTTCTTAAAGAAAAAACTCAAAAGTGTAAAATGCTCATTTGAGTTGACCCCCGAATTGACCCCAATAGTGATATCACGAGTCTTTGGTTCGAGTGAAGGGACTGTTGAATTGTAATTCCTTGTGTCGAAGCAGGTTGCTCGACAGAGTAAGGAAGTGTCAAACCACCTATGCCTATTTTAGTAGTGTTAGCTATTTTGGACTTTTATAGTTTTGGGCTTTGCCTTGAGGTCCAAGTTAACCTAAATCTATAAATAAAGGGAGTAACCCTTATTCTTGTAACATAGGTGAATAGAGTATTCATAACACTTGTAATTCATAGTATTTTGCAGTTGCAAAGTGAATAAGAAGTTTTCCACAGTTTGTGGGCAGAGAGAAACTCTGCAGAATTATTTTACTCTTCTTCTTCATCGTTCTTTACTTTCTTTCTTTCTCCATTGTTCTTCTCTTTTCGTTGTTATTGTGTGGGTAATAGAAATCTTGTTCATCAAGATTGATTGAAATTCTCCATAAGTTTTAGGGGATTTCCAACATCTGGTATCAAGAGCTCCGGTTGAAACGATTTGTGAGAAGAAAATCACCATGGCAACGAATCATCCAAATGGGCATTTTCCAGCAAATCTTTTGATTCTCAAGAACAACAATTATGAGAATTGGTGCAAGCTGATAAAGGTTGTATTTTGTTATCAAGATCTTTGGGATCTTGTGAAGGAAGGAGTAGCAACGCTTGCAGAACCTACGACGGATTAAGAAAAGACTGCACATAAAGAATTGAAGAAGAAAGATTATAAAGCTCTCTTTAAAATCCATCAATGTGTTGATGCATATAATTTTGAAAAGGTTAGTGATGTAGAGTCAGCAAAAGAAGCATAGGAAATTATGGAGAAATCATTTGGAGGCGCGAAGAAGGTGAAAGAGGTGAGGTTACAAACTCACAAAAGAACGTATGAATTGCTTCAGATGGAAGACAGTGAAAGCATAACTGATTTCTTCACCAAGGTTACGAAACTGGTGAATCAAATCAAGGTATGTGGAGAAGTGTTGAGATCAAGATCTATTGTTGGAAAGATCTTGAGGTCGTTGGCTCCAAAGTTCGACCATGTGGTAGTAGCCATAGAAGAGTCGAAAGATTTGTCAAAACTGACAAAAGAAGAGCTTCAAGAACAAAGAATGGATGAAAGAGCTGCAGGAAAGTCAAAGAGGGATATGGCTTTGTAGGCTCAATCAAAAAAAAGAAAGAAAAGGCAAAGGTAGCTGGAATGGCAACAAAGGCATAAGAGGTTACAACAATTCGACTGGTCGAAATCAGCCAGAAGGAAACTGGTCGAATCAGAGGAAACCCTGGAACCAAGGCAATCAAAGAGGTGGTGTTGCAGGTAGAGGAAGAGGTGGTGGTCAAAAGGCAGACAAGAGTCACATTCAGTGTTACAATTGTCAAAGGTATGGTCACTATTCTAGTGATTGTCCAGAAAAGCAGAAGAATCAAGAAACTTATGCAAAGCTGGCAAAACATGAAGAAGAAGAGACGTTACTGATGGTTACAATAAGAGAAGAAGAGAGATTCAAGGATCAGTGGTACTTGGACTCAGGATGCTCATCACACATGTCTGGAAGGAAATATTGGTTTGTCAACATAAAGCCCTCAATGAAGAACATGGTGAAATTTGCAAATGACAACAATCTAGCAGCTGAAGGTGTTGGTGATGTTCTGATTATGAGGAAAGATGACAAGAGGTCAGTAATGTCAAATGTGTTATACATACCAGGCATGAAGAGTAATTTGCTCAGCATAGGGCAGTTGGTCGAAAAGAACTACAAGGTGTCGATCAAAGACAAGATGGTGAGAGTTATCGACTCAAATGTAAGGTTGATCTTGAAGGCTCAAATGTCTCAGAATAGAGCCTTCAAGATTGAGCTTAATGTGATGGAGCATAAGTGCCTTGAAACAACAACCAGCAGAGATGAATGGATATGGCATTATAGACTTTGCCATCTCAATTTCAAAGACATTAGATATTTGAAGAGAAGAAATATGGTTTTAGGATTACCAGAAATCGACATTCCAAACGAAGTCTGTGAAGAATGTGTGAAAGCGAAGCAACATAAGAACAACTTCAGTAAGGATGCAAGAAGCAGGTCGAAGGCAATTCTTGAAGTCATATACTTTGATGTACGTGGTCCTCTCCAGGTGGAGTCGAAAACTGTGGTCTTATCTGATCCATAAGAAAAGTGAAGTGATCGAGGTATTTTCCGAGTTTAAATCTATGGTCGAAAGACAGAGCGGTCGAAAGATCAAGATTTTGAGGACTGATGGTGGTGGGGAATATGTGTCGAAAGACTTCGACGCATTATGTGTGAAAGAAGGGATTATGCATGAGGTGGTGCCACCCTACACTCCACATCAGAATGGAGTCACATAAAGGAAGAATAGAACCATCATTAATATGGTTAGAAGTATGTTGAAAGACAAGCATCTACCCAAAGAATTATGGGGAGAAGCTCCGTCGACTGCGATATATATCCTGAACAGATGTCCGACAAAGAAGCTAGAAGGAATCACGTTAGAAGAATATTGGTCTGGTGTCAAGCCTAGCTTGAGTCATATGAGGGTGTTTGGATCTATAGCACATAGACATGTGCCAGATCAGTTAAGAAGAAAACTTGATGACAAGTCGAGTCAAATGATCCTGATAGGATATCATTCGACTGGAGGATACAAGTTGTTCGACCCAGTGAATAAGCAGGTGGTGATCAACATGGACGTGATCATAGATGAGCTTAGAGAATGGGATTGGACTGAGAATGTCAAGAAATATTCAGTGAGAATCTTTTGTGATGAACCAGCTAGTGAAGTCGAAAGAGAAGTTCGACAGGAAGAAGTCAGAGGTGAAGCAAGCACAAGAAGACTTCAAAGAACAAGACATATGTCTTAAAGGTTGTAAGAATGTGCGATTACATCAGATGATGTGGTAAATGAAGAAGGTGAGCCGGTGCATTATGCTTTCTATGCAGATGTCGAACCTGTCAATGCAGTTGAGGCATTGAAAGATTCGAAGTGGATGAAAGCAATGGACGAAGAGCTGAAGCCAATCGAAGTCAACAACACTTGGTCACTTGTCGAATTTCCCCAAGACAAGAAGGAAATCGATGTGAAGTGGGTATACAAAGTGAAGTTGAATCCCAGAGGAGAAATGACTCGACACAAGGCGAGACTTGTGGCGAAAGGATTTCTTCAGAAAGAAGGAATCGACTTCGATAAAGTTTGTGCACCTGTTGCTAGGATCGAAACAATCAGGTTGGTTATTGGTCTAGCAAACATGAACAACTGGTAGATGTGTCAAATGGACATGAAATGTGCATTTCTGAATGGCCCCTTAGAAGAAGAAGTTTATGTTATACAACCAGCTGGGTTTATGAAACATGGTGAAGAAAGAAAGGTGTACAGGCTGCACAAAGCCTTGTAAGGACTTAAACAAGCTCCAAGAGCTTGGAACAAGAAGATAGATGACTTTCTAAGTGAGAAGGAATTTGTAAAGTGAAAATCTGAACATGGAGTATATGTAAGAAGAAGCAAGAGTGAATTGCTTATACTATGTCTCTATGTTGATGACCTGTTGATAACAGGTAGCTACAAGAAGGAGATCAAAGACTTCAAAGGTGATCTCAACAAGGAATTCGAAATGTCAGATCTGGGTGACATTTCATATTTCCTTAGCATCAAATTCTACAAGAGTGGTAGAGGTTTGATGATGCACCAAATAAGGTATGCAGGCGAAATTCTCAAGAGATTTGAGATGCAAGATTGCAATCCAACTTTGACTCCAGCTGAGCCCAAATTACAACTGTCGAAGGATCCAGATGAAGATGATGTCGACCCAACCTAATACATAAGACTTATTGGGTCACTTCGATACATGTGTCATACAAGGCCTGACTTAGCATACAATGTAGGTATGGTGAGTAGGTTCATGCAGAAGCCAAAGGTATCACATCTAGCAGCGGCGAAGATGATACTAAGGTATCTGAAAGGAACTTTCTACTATGACATTTTGTTTCCTGCAACTGATGAAGGAAAAGAATGCAAATTAGTGGGATACACCGACTCAAGTTGGTGTAGTGATGTTGAGGATCGAAAATCCACAGCGGGCTATGTGTTTATGCTAGGTGATGCACCAGTTGCTTGGAGTTCGAGAAAAGAACCAGTAGTGGCATTATCGTCGTGCGAAGCAGAATACATAATTATTTCTCTTTGTGCATGTCAAGCAACATGGATGGTGAAGCTGGTCGAAGAGATAACATCGAAGAGTCATGGAGCAATTACCATGAGAATTTACAGCATGTCAGCTATCAATCTGGCGAAGAATCTGATAGAACATGGTCGAAGCAAGCACATCGAAATGAGGTTCCATTATCTTCGAGAGTAGGTAGCAGATGGGAAGATGAATATAAAACACTATAGAACTGAGAATCAGATTCTAGACATCATGACAAAGGGAGTGCAGGTCGAAGTGTTCAGAAGACTAAGAGCTATGATGAACGTAGATAGCTTAGACACAATGAATTAAGTGGTGTGTTGAATTGTAATTCCTTGTGTCGAAGCAGGTTGCTCGACAGAGTAAGGCAGTGTCGAACCACCTATGCCTATTTTAGTAGTGTTAGCTATTTTGGACTTTTATAGTTTTGGGCTTTGCCTTGAGGTCCAAGTTAACCTAAATCTATAAATAGAGGGAGTAACCCTTATTCTTGTAACAGAGGTGAGTAGAGTATTCATAACACTTGTAATTCACAGTCTTTTGCAGTTGCAAAGTGAATAAGAAGTTTTCCACAGTTTGTGGGCAAAGAGAAACTTTGCAGAATTATTTTACTCTTCTTCTTCATCGTTCTTTACTTTCTTTCTTTCTCCATTGTTCTTCTCTTTTCGTTGTTATTGTGTGGGTAATAACAATCTTGTTCATCAAGGTTGATTGAAATTCTCCATAGGTTTTGGGGGATTTCCAACAGGGACTGACTCACTTGTCAATGGTGGTTTAAGTGTATGTGGATGAAAGAACTTCCAATTGAAGGAGAGCATTTTGGATAGAGTCACACTTGAGGAGGAGTGTTGAGAATAACAAGTGTGAGTTGTGTGGGGAAGTCTCACATTAGTTAGAAATGTGGAAACTTAAGCATTTATAAGTGGTAGAATCCACACACTTATCACCTTAAAATTTTGGATTAGTATGTGACGTGTCTCTCACAAAAATATATGTTGCTCTTAAAAAAAACTCTAAAGTGTAAAATGCGTCTTCGTGTTGCCCCTGAATATCCTAAACACTACGGAGAAACATACTATTTATATAGATTTACTTACCATTAAAAGAACACATGTACATTTTCCCATTCATTATGCATTAAACTTTGGTAGGTAGTTTTAATGTTATAGTTTCTTTTCTTTTTTCCTTTTCAAGAAAAAAAACTTTGATAATAAATTGTCAAAATCATAAAATATATTTCATCCGTTTTCAAATAAATATCGTAATAGAGTATTTTATATAAATTAAAAAAGCGTGATAAATAAAAAGAAAGAATATCAATTTTATTATATTATTTTTATTAATTATTTATTTTATTTAATGATCATAAATGTTAAGTGAAAGAATAATAAATTAAAAATAATATATGTAGTATTAATTGAATGAAGTAAATGAAATAAAAAATATAAAATTTGCATTAAAAGCAACATTTGAAATAAATTATTTAGTAAAGACAAAGTATTACGCTACTTTTAACTTATTTATTAAATGTAATGTCTCCTCTTTAGATAATTCATTTATAAGTTTTTTTCATCATCACTGTTGTTTCTCTTTTGCTTTCCTATCTATTATTAAATATTTATATAATGAACTTTAAATAAAATAATGACTTTTGATGTTTATCAAGATTTTTATATTAATTATTTATTAAGTTTAAGTGATTAATTGTATGCATACAAGTATTACTTAATCTAATTTTATAAACGGCTTTTTGCCTTTTCTAAGCGCTAACAATTATGAAATTAAAGTTAACAAAATATGAACTTTTTATTTATAAAGCAGTGAAATAAATAACTTAATCACATAAAAAAGGGAAAAAAATATGGCTCAAATTACATTGTTTGTTTATGTTTTGTTCATCTCTTTTTCTCTATCTTTTGCCGCAAGGCTTACAAGTATGTCTATTTTCACACAAAACATTTAAATTATTTTTCAAACAAAACATTTAAATTATTTTTCACACAATATAATATTACCTTATAATAACATTCCCTTTTTCTTATTTGATAATGCAGCTACCATACGTTGTGTTTCTGACAATGATTGTCCAGAGCAGGTTTTACCTTTGGTTATGAAGTGTGTTCAAGAATTTTGTGAGCTCATGATGTTTGAATAACAGTGTAGTTTTAAAAGATTATGTTAACCTATAAGTGTATAATTTCATTTATTTATAGTTATAATTGTACTCATATTATTTCAAAATTTGTTTGATGTTTTCATTTCAAAATTTGTTTGATGTTTTCAATCCTCTTGATATTAATCTTAAGCTCAAAAATGTATTATATATAATTATAAATAATAATGTGACTATATAATTATAACTAGTTGAATACCCGTGCGTTTGTACGAGTATTGATGTATTATATACGTTTTTTTTTAAAATATAATAAGAATGTAAAAAAATAATTTTTTTTATCAAAAGAATTTATTATTTTTAAAATATAGATATATTTTAATTTATATATGGATCATAAATATAATTTTTTTATATATAAAAATGTTTGGATGAATGGTATATTTTTTTATAGATAATATTATTATTGCTTTGACATTATTTAAAAAAATAACTTAATAAAAAATACTTGTTTTCATTTACAAAAAAATATATATTAAGATCCACTTATTAAATTAAAAATAACATTGGTCATTACTAACATATATTAGTGAAATGATCATATCAATAATATATAACTCATTTTTCTATTATTATTTTAAAAACTATTGTATCTTAAATTAAAAATAATTTAAAAATAAAAATATTAGTAATAAAAATAATTAAAAAACAACACATGTTTCCGTGTTTGGATTCATATATTATTTCAAGAGATTAATTATTATGTAAAAAGTTTTACTATATCAATGATTGTGATTAACTGACAGTGTAAAAATTCTTTACACTGTGTATATCAATTAAATTCTTATTTCAAATATATTTATTTTCATTTTTTTAATTGTATAAAAAATGTAATAACCCGTAGGTTTGTTACACATATTTGTTTTTAAAATGTAAGAAGAATGAAAAATCAAAAATTCAAAATTATTTAACCAAGAAAATTTATTATATTTAAAATAAAAACATATTTTTATTTATATTTGTAGCATGAATATAGTTGTTCCACATATACAAATATTAGGATCAACGGTATGTTTTCCCGTAAATATTAATGTTGTTTTGATATTTTTTATAAAAGTATGCAATCATTTAGTTTTATAAATATCAATTAATAACATAGTATTTATAAATATTATTTTAATTATATAAATAAATATTAGTAACATAAATAAATAAAAAATTTCGTGTTTGGATTCATATATTGTTTTAAATATTTTTATTTTTATTTTCTTAAATTTGACAAAAAATATAATAATCCGTGAGTTCGCAAAAATTCTAATCATTATACTCGTGCGATCGTACGTGTATCAATATGTTACGCATATTTGTTTCTTTCTAAAATGTAATAAGAATGAAAAAACAAAAAGACAAAATTATTTAACCAATAAAATTTATTATTTTTAAAAGAAAAATATATTTTTATTTATATTTGGAGCATAAATATAATTTTTTCATATATACAAATATTTGGATCAATATTATATTTTTTCGTATGTAATATTAATTTTGTTTTGAAATTTTTTATAAAAATATTTACGCAATCTTTTAGTTTTATAAATATCAACTAATAACATAATATTTGTAAATATTATTTTTGTTGTATAAATAAATATCAGTAGTATAAATAAATATATTTTATTCGTGTTTGGATTCGTACATTATTTTAAATATATTTATTTTTATTTTCTTAAATTATATAAAAAATTATAATAAACAGTGTATTTACACGGATTTCGACCTGAATACTTGTTCTTTCACACGGGTACTCGTGAATTATACATATTTGTTTTCAAATTGTAATAGGAATAGAAAGAAAAATAAAATTGCACTTATATTACTCAAATTATTACATCAATAATATATATATATATATATATATATATATATATATATATATATATATATATATATATATATAAAAAATATATATATATATATATATAATATATATATATATATATATATATATATATATATATATATATATATATATATCACCTTTCATTTATTTTCTTAAAAAATATTATATCTTAAATTAAAAAATATTTTAAAATAAAAAATATCAGTAATGAAAAAATTTAAAAAGTACATTTTTCCTGTGCTTAGATTCATATATTATTTTAAATATTTTTATTTTTATTTTCTTTAATTATACCAAAAATATAAAAATATGATATAAAAATAGAATAAGATATAAATATAAATATCATATAGATATAAAAATGTAAAAATATAAATAAAAATATGAAATAAGAATAAAAATATAAAAATGGATTCATACATTATAATAATTGTACAAAAAAAATATAAAAATATAAAAATAAAAATGATATAGTAACATTATTTATACGAATAGGATATAGTAAATGTGAAATTATATATTTCTATAAATCAATATATTTAATTTTTATAATATAAATAATAATAAAATTTATATATCGAATATATTGAAGTAGATGTAAATTTAAATCAATGTTAAATTATATCAAATAAATTTTGACAACTATATAAGTAAAATATTGATTAAACAAATATATGTGTAATTTATTTTAACATTTAAAATAAAAACCATGAATATAGTTTTTGTTAAATTGGGGAAAAAGGAGTATATTTTAAATTGTTCATCCCAGCCACTTTAATTTATCCATTGTCTTTTCCCAACCAATTCACTTATTTCATCCGACCAACTTCACTTATTTTATTCAATTTTACTTTAACTTCCACTATTTTACTATCTATTTAAATATACCAACACACTTCTTTGAATTTCACATTCAAAAGTATATTTATCTCCTCCTATATACTTATCATCCACCTTTATTCTTACCGTTCTTTATAAATACACCAACACACTTCTTTGATTTGCACTATTGAAAATCTATAGGCCTGCTGCTGCAAATAACAATTATGATATGTATTGACACATGCGGTCAATTACTCAGTAATAAAAAAAAGTTAGCTATACATTTTTTCATCTCAATCCTCTCACAATTATCATCTCCATTTCTTTCTTTTCTTTCTGCTAAGAAAATATTTCTATTTTAAAATAATTTTATTTATTCCAAAATACTTCTTTAACAATAATTTTTTACAATTATTATAATTTTATATACTTCTTTTTTATGCTAAATTATAAATTTATATATGAATATTTATTAAGAATTTGTAATAAAATAGAAAACTTAAGTTTAAGTAAAGAGTAAATCATGCAATATTGTGAACAAATACAAAAAAAAATGCAATATTGTGAAGAAACACACAAAAAATGCAACAAATTCATAATGATACCCATAAATCATTCTTTTTTTTTCTTCTAGAAAATCATCCCAAAATCCATAATTTTACAAACACACAACAACTTCATCCCAATAACTCAGAAAAAAATTCTCATCTTTTTCCAAAAATTCATCCTCGCCTTTATTGCTAAGTACTTTTTCATTCAAAACTCCAAAACATCAAGAACACACAACAACTTCATCAAAAAAACCGAGAAAATCAAATCAA
The DNA here is from genome assembly GCF_024323335.1 of Lathyrus oleraceus. NCBI lineage: Eukaryota > Viridiplantae > Streptophyta > Magnoliopsida > Fabales > Fabaceae > Lathyrus > Lathyrus oleraceus. The sequence goes on from NC_066585.1 coordinate 497,482,091, forward strand.
AAACATAAAAAATAAAAATCAAAGAGGATATTTAACCCAGAAAATAAAAGAGATAACAAAAATTTACAGTATATAAACATTCCTGCATAAAAGAAAAGATTTTACAAAAATGAGTATAAACAAAATCAAAAAAATTAAAAATTCAAATACAAAATCAAATGAGCTTGATGATATACCTTAGATTTGTTATTGCCTTCGCATCCAAAATGTCATCCATTATATTTTTTAGATCCGAAGAAGAAAATAGAAGAAATACAAAGATATGAGCTTCAATCTATGAAATATCAAACTAATTTAAAATTTTGAAAGTGAAAGAGATAAAAATTCGCAAGAAAGCCTATACACAAAAAGTTTAACTAACACCAAAGAAGATAAAGTTGGAACACTTAAACCATACCTTTTGTTTAAGAAATATTAAACCTCAAGAACAAAAGTCCACACCTTAAACATTTAGATCTCTTCAACCTGACAAAATAAAAGGGGGGAATATATGTCAAAAAGAGATATGAATAAGGGTTGAAGAGATATGGATTTTCATTAGCCTATGAATCTGTTAATATTTTAAAATTTAAGAGATACGGTATGGATTAGGGTTGAAGAAGACTAATTTGAGGATTAAAAAAATTGGGAGAAAAGTGAAGAGAGAGAGAGAGAGAGTTGTAAATTTAGGAAAGAGAATGAGAGAGTTTAATAGACCAAAGAAGCAATTTTTACTTTGGAAATATATCAGTAGTAGGGAGTTGCAGAAAATGAAACGGTGCATGTGGTGGATTAAAGAAGCTGACGTGGAGGGTTGTTGAAGTTGAAGGGCAGATGAGTAATTTACAAAACATATTATCTTCTTATATGATACATTAGCAAGTTAATAAATAAATTAAAGGACCCATCACTTACTTAGAAAATTATGTCCTCATATTTAAAGGAGAGAAGACCATGCTATAAAGACTCCTTGTCATTCACAATTCTCCAGATCCATTTACTCATTAAAGCTAAGCTGGAAATTTCACATTGCTTAACACCTAACCCTCCTTCTTTCTTATCGCGACACACCTTATTCCAACTTAAACAATTGATTCTCCTCCCACCTTCCTTCACTCCCCACAAAAAGGCTCTATGAAATTTGTTGTTCTCCTTAATGACAATCTTTGGAGCCTTAAAGAAGGAGAAGTAGTGAATATGTAAATTATTGAGGACCAATTTCATCAAGGTCACTCTTCCTCCTATAGAAATATTCCTAGATCTTTAAGTTGAAATCTTCCTATGAAATTTGTTGAGAATAAGGTTCCAATAAACCTTTCTTATAAGGTTAGCTTGAATGGGGATACCTAAGAAGATAAAAAAGAAGCTACATGTGCAACACGACAAAAAAGTATATGTTGCCTCAATGAAGGATTCCTTTAAATTAGTCCCATACAACTTTCTTTGTGAAAGTTAACACAAATACCATACACGATATTAAAACCCCTCATGAAACCTTTGATACTCAATAAGTTTGACCAAGATCCTTCTCTTATAATCATGGTATCATCTGTAAATTGTAAAATCTCAAAATGAACATATTCACTGACTTTAAAAGGTTTAAATTCTCCTTTGAGACTAACGTTGTTTACCATACTTGTCAAACCCTCTACCGCCAAAAGAAACAAAAAAAGAAAATAAGGTCACATTGCCTCAAACCTCTACCAACAATGAAATCTTCGGTTGGCTACCATTAACCAAAACAGAGAAGCTACTAGGGAACACACTCTTTTTCATTTAATTCATCCACCTAGCACCAAATCCCATCAAACCCATCACACTTCTAAGATAATTCCAAGAGACATTGTGAAAAGCTTTTTCAAAATCGATTTTGAGCAGCAAACATTGATTTTTGTGTCTGTTGGGAAAGTCTATTTTGAACAAATTCCAAATGATTTATAGAGATCAGAGTAGGGATGACCCTTCTTAATATAGATGAAGAAATTTTAGCCACAATTCTCCACATACTAGAATTAAACAAATTGGTCAAAACTAATTTACCTCTTGGGGATTCTCAAGTTTTGAGATCAAAGTAAGGAAGCTAGTAGTGATTGCTTTTGGAAGATGAGAAGAAACATAAAATTTGTTCATAAAAGTTAGCTATCAAATCGTCTTTGATTGTATTCTAACAAGATTTGAAAATTCCCATAGTAAATATGTTGGGCCCAAGGCTTTTATATCCATCACTCAACTATTGGAACTCCATAATTTCTTTTAAGCTTAAATAGTATTTTGGTCCCTGTAAGTTAGCAAGTTTTTGATTTTGTTCCATGTATCTTTTTTTTTGCCTAAGTCCCTATATCTCACTTTTGTGTTGGTTTTAGTCCCTAAAAATAAAATCCACAGGAAACCTGCGGATTTTGATTTTAGGGACTAAAACCAACACAAAAAATGAGATATAGGGACTTAGACCCAAAAGAAATACAAAGACCAAAATAAAAAACTCGCTAACTTCATGGATCAACAAACTATTTTAGTCTTTCTTTTATATTGACCTAAGAACCTTTTCCCTTACATTTTGATTCTTTCTCTATGGAATTGAATTCTCCTCCAATACATTATTCTTCCATTGGATGTCTAAGTTTAAAGTCTTGCATATCTCTTCACAATTTCCTTTTATTAACAATTAGACAAGAATAGTATATATTAACTATATAGTAATGGTTACCTTCCCACTTCACATTCCAGCATAACATTCTCCTATAAAAAATGAGATATAGAGACTTAGACCCAAAAGAAATACAGAGACCAAAATAAAAAACTCGCTAACTTCATGGATCAACAAACTATTTTATTAACAATTAGACAAGAATAGTATATATTAATTATATAGTAATGGTTATCTTCCCACTTCACATTCCAACATAACATTCTCCTATAAAATTAAAATAAAGAGGGAAGACATATGGCTTCCATAGAAGAAGCATTCCTCCATACACCCACATCGCCCATTTAGGCTTCCATAAGATTATGCCTTAGATTTGTATTAAGTAGATATTATATATTAAATATCTAAAATATAATACAAGACATTAATGAAATTCAGTTACATAGTATTTTTTTAATGACACATTATTATTAGTTAAAGGTTACTAGAATTATTCACTACTATAAATAATATATTTTATAATAAAATTTCGTCTTAGTAAATTTAAATCTGAGGTATAATCTTTGGGCGTCCAACGTTCCAATTTTTTTATAAATAAAAATCATCTAAATTTGACTTAGGGATCAAACCTTAAAACACATTGTTTACATTTTTTTTAAATTAGCGTCTTTTTTTTAAAAAATTTTATAATTTATCTCCCAATTTGGACATCCAACCAAGAGAAAATGTGTTTCAGATACCAAATAAAAAAAATCCATCTTTAGAATTTTTTTTCTTTTAAATTGGTGTCTTTCTTATTTTTATTATTATTTATAATTTATCTATTATCTTAGTTGGGACTTCAAACAAAGAAGAAATATCCGCTATCTATTTCACAAGACGCTTTTCTTTTTTTATTTAAATTTATCTATTCTCTCGGTTGAATGGTCCAACCGAGAGGAAATCTCTTTTGCATGTATTTTCCAGAACTAGACTCTAACTATTTATTTACTTTTCAAAACTCATTTCATCTCCATTCTCATGCGAAATCGAACGGTCTTTTAAGAAAATATATCCTAGGAAATTTTCATCCTTATCTTCTCCATCTAAACGCCCTAACATCTAAACTCATATTCCATAATCATTTTTAAAACTTCATCTCTTCCAACACATGTAACTGTTCGAACATAAACTCTTTCAACACATGTATGTTTCCTCCCTTCAAATATCATAAAAATGTTATCCACAAAGCTTCCTCCATAATTGTTGTATCTTCTCCATCACGTATTCAATACATAACTAATTTTATCTATGGATGTAATTTAAAAATGTTTGTTTTTGTTGTGTGGATTGCTCATTGCTTATAGATTATATTGACGGAAGTTTTTTTTTTGTTATAGATTACGTTATTCTGACTATGTGATAAAATTAGATATAGGTTTTCCTTTTTAAATTTGATATTGACAAAAGTCCATATGTACAATTAGGTAAGTAAATTCCATATGTTCCATGAGTTAAATAAAATAGGTTTTTCCTTTTTAGTGTTGATTTTGTTGATGTTGTGTTAAGTAAAAATTTATGATGCTATTCTTATGAAGGGTTGTTAGTAATGTGTTAATTAAAATAAACCATATGTACTATGAATTTCACATTAGGTGTCTTTATTGAGGTTATTCTTAGGAATTGCTCTTAAGTTTCTTTGTTAATGTTATATTAAGTACAATTATTATGAGGCTATACTTATAAACTGCTTTTAGGAAGTGTTGATGTTGTGTTAAGTAAAATATTTATTGTCATCGTTCTTGTTGTTTAACTAGTAGAAGACATGTGCGTCCGCACGGGTAAAAGCACTTATATATTAAATTATCTATTTGAAATGGAATTAAAGTTAATGAAAAATTATTTTGTACGACACAATTGTATTCAATGCACATTGAGAGTAATATTTATGAATATTTTATTGGCTGAATATAATTAATCGTGTCTCGTGCCACTTCAAGTATTTAAATCATATTTTTGACATTAGAAAAAAAATGCAAATGAGTGATTTCCTAACACCTATTACATAATAGCATATTATCTTGAGAGTGATAATAAATCGGTTATTCAATCATATACATAATAATCAAGATTTCAGACATTTCATTATTGAAAACAATATTTATGCGTGATTTCTTGCTTGAATCAAACTGGTTGTGTCCCGTGCCATTTTATAAAGTATTTAAATCACAATTTTAACATTAAAGACAAATGTAAATGTTTAAATAATTTCATGTATCTCAATTAAGACATTACCTTTACATTATCAATGCTTTTATTTAAATATCTCATTTTGTAAACTAAAATGTTGTTGAAGTGGAGTAACTCTAATATAAGACACTTACTTGTATCATTGAATAAATAAAAATTAATAAAATGACAGCAAGAGATCTTCTTAATATAATTTCATAATCCATGTTTTTACTTTTTTACCTTTGAAAATAGTTCTATATGGTCTTTGTAAAAATTGATATTCCATAAAAGGAAATTTGATTGGTTCACATGAGTAGCATTCAAATTATATCATTCTTATTAAATTATATACATACATAAGAATCGGAAAATTTTGCTTATAACTCATTTTTCTTTTTTTTCAACCGTCTTTTTTTCCTTTTTCAACTTTTTCTTTTTCAAATCTAGTAGTTGTGTTGAGATGCATCATAAGTGATATTGGTCTTGAAGCTCTGGTTTTTATTTCAAATTCTCACACAAATGTATCCTATATAAAATATAAGTAGACATTACATATTACATTCTTACTATCAAGTAGGATTTTATACAAAACCAACTGATATATTGTTTTCTTACCTTCGTTGAAGAATTCTCTAACTTTTTACCTGCATTGATATTTGACAGAATGGTCATTATTATTCGTGCCAAAATAAAATAATACTAAAACACGATATCACATTTGAATCATTTACTTCTTGTAATGGTTGATATCCGGTACTGAAATATGTTATCTGTTTTTTGTTAGAGACCATAACAACCTTTTAGGAACATTAATTGGTTTTATCATTGAGGCAAATTCAGCAAAAACCTATACAAAAATTTGACAGTAAAAACTTGTCAAGGCATTATGTACTTAATGAAAAGTTGCATATCAAGATGCATAACACTGCAGAAAAGCAAAGTTGTAGGGCATACAAATATATACAAATACTAAAGCATATATGCTTAACAGGTCATAACCAAAGTAGAACAACGAATGTTGCAAACAAATAGTTCACAAAATTTTTTCTCAGAATAAAATGCCAGAGAAACATACATGAGAGTGATGAGTACTAACTCCAGCAACAACACCATTGGGTCCTCTAAAGACAATAGGTACATATATTTTCCCGCATACATGTAAGTTAATTTTGTAATAGAATTAATGATGTGATCTATTGCCTGAAACATAAATTAAGATGATGAAGGGGGTGTTTAGATTACTATTTGAAAAATTTCTTTAGGACGAACTTGCCTTTACATAATTGATTTTAATCATACAGGTTTTCAAGTGAATGTATTAATGTTACATGAAACAATGATTTTAACATAAATGAACTATATAGTACCGATAAAAATCACTTTTATATGGTTGATTATTAATATGGGTATGAAGAGGAAGAAATGCAAACATAAGGCATGCAAACAAAGACATTTCACAAAAAACATATCTAAGACTGTACTATTGGAATATCAAAATTTTGGCATGAAACCTGTCAACTAAGAAAATCTAATTGATTCATATTGATTACATGTTACTTTCTAACTAATTAAACGACACATTATTAGTTGATTTATGACGTGTCAAGTTAGTGTAAACAATAAGTTGTACCAGTTCTTTTAATATATAGGTTAAAAGGTCTCCTCCAGCTTCGAATCCATAGTTTAGCACGACAGTCAATCAAAGGATTTTGTAGGTTGGGTGTCCTTCAGCAATGCATAAAGAAATGATTTGGATTATGAACAACTAAGCTTCCATATTACCAAGATATATTAAATAGAAACTACAATTGTATCATTGTCAGATATCTATTGCAAACCTTCAATATAGTTCGTCTTGTATACAAAAATTCATAGGGAAGTGAATATGTGTCTTTGGTAAATTAATCATCATTTGGAAACTCAATAACACGTGTATTCTTATCACACAGAAGAAAAACCATGAACTTGTTAGCAAATTCAAAAAGTAAGAAGTATTTGAATACAACTTGTATACCTTATGAGGCCTATTAGTTCCTGGAATTCCTTCACCAAGAATGTCCATGACATATATTTCTACAGCTCGTGAACTCGCAATAGCTCCAGTGTGTCTTACGTAATTTATCGCCATTGTCTGTTCAAAAAATCTTAATAGTTAAGACATGTCACTCTATAACCTCGTCAATACAGACTTTCACACAAAGAAAATTAATAATATACCAACTTTGTCTACACCTAAATCGTTAAGCATCGTCCTACATTGAGCAAGATCCAGCATATGAAAATATCAGTTATTCATTGTCAACATGTAAGCATATTCTAGAGATACAATTTGCATTCATAAGAGTTTGCACAAATCATAAACCAGGTCAAGACCTAAAAATAGGCATGTTTAGATAATCCAATAAATTCGCTTCCATTGAGAAATAACCACTAAATAATTCACTGTAAATATGGTTGATTCAATTGGTAGACCATATTTGAACTTCCTACATGAAGAATATGATTATATCAATACAACAGTTATAATTCATAAACTAAAGCATTAAATCATAAATTGAATTGTGGAACTTTAAATACAGCTTCGTAATCCTCACATCACACAATCTCACATTTTGGATACGCTTTCAAAGTTGCATCCTCATTATATGCTCCCGACAATCCCTATATCGAACAAATGATTCGTTAGAAACACAATAAACACTTACGCACGATACCTGATAACCCACGTGCACTGGTGACATCTTGACAAGTGTACTAATAATATCACAATAATAAAAAGATCAAATCCATAGGACTGCCTTCAAGCAAGAAAAAAATGTGTGCAATGTATAAAAACTAGTAAAAGGTTTTTTTTTTCCGAGTTTTTGTGCGAAAAGTAAATAAGTGAGTAAATAGAATCACTAAAGAGGTCAAGTTGTGTTTTAGAATCCTATATTCCTTTATTGTTGATGTTTGATGCTCTGTATGAATGGTCTTATCACTATAACCCCACAGCGTATTAACAAAACTATTATAGTCGATCCCTCATGAAATAACATACTAACCATTACTCAGAGCTTTCTATCTTTATTCCTCCAACGTACGTAAGGTTAGACGATGTATAGAACATTAATTCTCTATGCCACTACTCGGGGTCTCATATTCCTATTGAACCAACGTAAATACAACAATTGCCCTAGGTCCAATATATAGACTAATGGGTAATATTCACTATGTGCCCATAATTATATTAAAAGAGTATCTCACATAAAAGTATTAAGAACAATAAGCAATTGAATGACATTATAGATCAAAAGGTTCATACAAAATCAAATCAACATAGAATCCAACAATATTCAAATAGTTTTATCATAACACAAACTAACCTAGAGGAGCTTAGCTACTCATAATTCAAATAACAATATCCCAATTGATAGATGAAAATAACATATGAATTCCCTTGAAGTAATGGCCTCCAATGACTTAAAATGCTCTAAAAATCACCCCTTGCGCTCTCAAAATCGTGCTTTGCTCTCTCCAAATTGTAACCCTTATGAAAGTGCATAAAATCCCCTTTTGTTGGCTTCAGAGTGGACCCTAAAGCGTCAGAAAAGCCCATAAAAAGTGCACATCGCATGTGTTAGTACTTGCATCGTGATGTAGCTTTTATGACCCTATCGCGCACGATGGTGCATGTGATTATTTCTGAAGCTACATCATTTTTTTCTCCTTTTTTACTCAAATTTTCACTTAGTCCATAATCTTCACATTTAACTATTTTTTTATCATTCTTTGGTCATTCTTATTCATTTTGGCTTATCTTTCACTTGTTTTGCTCTAATTCTTTGACTAAATTTATGCAATAACAGACTGTCATCACAACCGCAAACTTGAATTATTGCTTGTCCTCAAGTAACTCACCTGTAACTGCACATTTCAACAGAAAACAAGTCACACGATAACAATTGAACATCACCAAATTAAATATTTCTTTTACCTGACCATTGTTCTAGCTTCTAACTTCTATTCGGTGAATTCAGAAAATGTTCTCAACATTGACGAGTACTCAACTTGTCTCTCATCTCACTTTAACTCACTCAATGGATAAGGTGATCTCTCAATCAACATGAAAAATCAATTATGTTTAGCTTGATCATGTTTTAATAGAGTTCATCATAACACACACATTAGAGGTCTTTTCAGGTTGTAACTTGGCTTATGTTTGGGTAGGATATTTTTAGGAAAGAAGGTCTAAACCTTTAGAGTTAGGTGCCTAGTTCTCCTTCTATCATCATACCTCTTTGTTCCTTTTTGATGGCACTAGAGATTTTGATCCTTCTTATACTATCATTCTTTTCTTTTCTCATTTTTTTCTGAAGAAGTGTCTTTTCCACTTCTTTTTTCTCATAAATTTTGAAAATATTCTCTAGTACCCCAACCCTAAACTTAAAATTTGCTCACTTCCAAGAGAAACCCCAAACTTAATATGTTTCATACACTTTAGGAACTATACTTCTACCTAACTCCAAAGAGAGGGTGGAAAGAAAAGATCTTTCAAGTCATATGTCTAAGAATTTTAGGCTACGTCACCGAAAGAAATGCTAATGCTCAAAGTGGTTAGCAATAGACATACCTATTACTACATGGTAGTTTAAAAAGGCTTAAAGTTATAAGTAAAAAAAATCCTCAGTGTGTTTCGGTCAAACTAGGCAACTTAATCAGAAATAGATTAAACCAAATAAAATAATAATGCATGGATACACTCATAAAGAAAGAAAACTGAACAACGGAAGTTATTTGGCCCATACCTTATTAGATGAGGTATCTGTAGGTTGACTACAAGTTCGTTGATTCTTTTCTCATCCTTCTCCTTTAAGTTGCTAGTTGCTATTATGATGATCAAGTTTCTTTTGGATCATTTGTTCAATGCTAAAGAGTTAAACTTGCAAATTTGAAAAAAAAATAGCTACAAACTTTTTTATTAAAGAGAACATAGGTCGTTACGGAAGGGTTCTAATTGAGTAGATAATTCCTCTTTTGGATTGTCTTGAATAAACACAAAGTAAATTATGCAAAAAAAAGTGATTATAAATGATGGGTTGCCTCTCATCCAACGCTTTTTTTTTACGTCATTAGCTTGACGATCCATGCCTAAGGCACGTCAGGCGCAAGGGATACCCTCGCGTCGGTCACTTCACTTATTCTTGTTCCATTGTCTACTTTTCTACCTTTTCCCTCCAGATGGTATCAAGTATCCGAAATCTCCATATATGGTGTCTAGTCATACACCTTGAAAACCACCTTCTCTTTATTGAACTTTGACGCAACGCAAAAAACAACCGGCGGAAAAAAAAAAACAGAGCCGCCACCGTGCGTTATTTATCCCAAAAGAGGGAAAGGAAACGCTCGAAGTAAACCTGGAAAGGAATGGTCTTACGACCGAAGATTACAAGGATCGGGAGTCGGTTACACAAGGGGAAGGTATTAGCACCCCTCACGTCCGTCGTACTCGACGGGATCCACGCTCAGAAGAATAGAAAAAGGTTGCTGAAACTGCTCAAAGAATGCACACACACTGGAATAAACAGGCGGAAGAAGATGGAGGAAGCAGACTCGGCAGGATATCGCATCCTGGGCCTACGTAGTTTGTCAGAAACAAACATCAGAGTCGACGTAGTTCGGGGAAATGGGAAACGGGCTCGCTAGGATATCGCATCCTATGCCTACGTATCTCATCTGGAATGAGAATCAGAGCTACCGTAGTTCGGCTAACGCACGCCAAAACAAAACGCTAAACAGAGATGCTGAGACGTCAGAAGAAACACACAAACACCAATAGGAAACGGAATGCCAATCGCTAGGCTTACATCCAACTCCACAAAAGAAACAGGAAACAGATAGCCAATCAATGGTCTTACATCTGACTCCACAAACAACAATAAATGGGAAACCGAATGCCAATCGCTGGGCTTACATCAGACTCCAAACACTCACACAAACAAGGAAACAAGTTATCAGATTGACAAGCCAATAGGGAGTCTGGTACTCGAGCCTACTAGTTGTCGCACAAACAAACAGAGACGTTGAGCCGTCAAAAAGAAACAACAAGGTTGAACACACAGACTAAAAGGGAGTCGGGAACTCGGACCTAATAGCTGTCAAGCAAACACACGCAAAAGGTTGAAAAAGAAAAAGGGTGCCCGGAGAGATCTCGCACGATCTCCTGCCTACGTACCTCATCTGGTATGAGGATCAGGGCGACGTAGTTCCCCTGAACAGGGGAGAAACTCTCTCCTAACCAGAGACCGGGGAGTAACAAACTAAAAGGGAGACTGACTCGAGCCTAATAGTTGTCATGTAATCCACAATGGCCCTAGGTTGAGGTATCTAATCAAGAGTTTGACTCGCACAGGAAGCGAGTTAACTCAAGTCCTAACTCTACATACGTTCAACTTCCTCAAAAGTTAAACGTACGATTCCTACAGAAAAGGAGGTGAGAAGTGGAAAACAGGTAAACATACCAAAAGCAACCACACAAGCAATCATCACGCTCTATATGCAAACAAGAGGCTCAGACACGGTTGGGCTTTAGTCAAGGGGTCATATCAACCTCGACAAACAAGCTAAATGTATGGGTACTGAGGCTCTTAACCACTGACGTTGACCGTCAGGGTGAGCAGATGAAAGGTAATGAGGGTTAGACCTCATAGCTCTTAACACTGGCCTGGGTGAGCTTGAATCAAAAGAAGGTGTGGGAGTCCAGAATGAGGGACTCTACTCTACATGACCGACTCTATATACAAGATCTGGGGGACGTGTCCAAGAGAATCAGCACGTAGTGCGAGCATAATGGACGACTCAAACGATTAGCAGGGGACTGGCTACTAGCCCCTTCTATCTGCCAATTGCCTCTTCACTTAGGAGGACTTGAAGTACATGGCACAAACATAAACAAACACAAACATTGCCTCTTAAGGAGGACTTCAGCCAAACGCCTGCCAAACATAAACGACAGGGCTTCCAGACTACATGGAGTTAGAAGGCTAAACTACCTCAGTGGTATGCCAACCACAAGCAAAGCAAACTCAAGCAATGAGCTAAAGCTACTAAAGTACCTGTAAGAAAATCAAACAAGTCAATATTCACATTCAGACAAACCAAACAGACACAACAGTGGTTCCTCAATATATACACAATACAAGTCCTATGCAACTCAAGTGAGTTCATCACCAAGGAACCTACAACACAACCAAGGTTAGTATACAAAACAAATTGCCTCTCAAATCATGAGATCAACATAAACCATTGGGACTAGGAGCTTGAACCTGAAATGCAAAACTCAAAAGATGAGTACAAACCACTAGCACCAAGGCTAGGGTCAAAGACAAAGTAAAAAGTCAAAACAGCAACCAATATTCAATATGAAGCTCATTTAATCAAGTAAGAACATGTCCTAAAAAGGACCAAGTCTAAAGCATCAAGCAAAGTCATCACATGAGCAAGATATGGCAAAGGCAATTACAAAGCACACAATTGGACATCAAGAATCAAAATTCCATATTAAAACAGAAATGAATCAAACAATCATGAAATTTTTTATGTGCACACAACATGTTAAACACAATCATCATGCAAAAAATTGGAAAAAGAAAAACTCAATTGGCATGGCAATGAAAATGAACAAGATCAACATCAAATTGTGTGACACACATTGTCACACCATACAATCATGTGTCTAAAACAGAGATGAAAAATGGTAAAAATGCACAACCATGCCTCAAAAATCATGCAACATGTTGGGAATCAGCATACCAAATTTCAAATCAATTGGCCAATGTATGAGCATTTCACAATAGAATGAATGAAGCATGTCACATTTACATACATGTCCAAAGAAGCCAACACAATTAAAATTCCAGAAATGATAAAATCATGAAATCAGCATCACAAAATAATAGACATCCATATGAATATGTAGTGAAAAATTGGAAGTGATTTGGATTAAATTTCAATTTATTATGATTTTTGGAAGTTGGAGAAAATATTTGAAATAAATGAAGAAATCACATGTTAAGTTGGAGGGAAATAGAAAAGGCTGATTTAATTTGAAATAATGGAACCGGTGGGAATCGAACTGTGTGCATAAAAAATAGAAGCGCATGAGAACAAATAAATGCCAAAATGCAATGGCCAGGAATCGAAGGGAGTATGGAACCAAAACGCATCACTTCATTAATTGAAGTGGCGTCCACATCATCAGTCCAAGTACATGTGGAATTGGTCAACGAAACAACAACCAAACGAATGGATAACAGGACGCACGTGGATGCATGCATGGCGGATGACACAGCAAACCCTAGGATTCACCAGACGATGGCGCAAGCGGTGTTTTCCACCGTCTTCTTCGTGAAGACGGTGGCGCTACAGTGCATGCCAACCAAAAAATTTCCAGATTTTCATGAAAATTATATGGATCGAAAGCTGCTTCCATAAGGAATATGAATCTCATATCAAAAACAGCTAAAACTTCATGCATCAACCAAATCGAACAAAAACATTTTGTACATTCAAACTTTAATTCAAGATATCTCAATCAATACTCAACCAAATTCAATTCTATAACCATCAGAATTCTCAGCATGATGAGATCTACCTAAACATGGCAATGGTTTGAAGAATTAAGAGATTCGAAATTGGACCAACCTGAACTTGCAGTGACCAAAACAGTAGATTCAAGCTTCTTCCAGCTCCAGTTCTCCTTCCTCAACCTTGCTATGAAGTCTAGAACACGATGTGATGCTTCAATTGGCTTGGATTTTGCTGAAACTCAAAGCTCCATGTTCATGTTCATGTATGGATTTTCTTGATTCTTCACCAATTTCTTCAAATCAATGCTTGATCTATACCAAATGATGATCAAGGAACAAGAATTTGCAATAAAATTCAACTGTTATGTGAAGAATTTTTGAATTTGGATTGAGAGAAAAATTTGGAGGGAAAATAAGATCTAGATCTAGAACTTGTGATTATGAAAATTCTGTTATGATTTACTATTTATATGCCATGTTAATTACCATGCTAATCCTAATTTGTAATGGTTAATGAAAATTAGCAATAATTGGAATGGAATGCAAAAAAATGGAAAATGATGCATCATGGCCATGCACCACGTGAATAGTAGCATGCAAATGCTCACATTCACTTAAAATCAGCCAATGAACAATTTTGGAATGGTATTTGACATGCATGATGAACCAATTTTGAATGATCACTTTTCCCTCCAAAATGCACATGAATGGACACATGGTTATATAAACTTTTTTCATGCAATGCAATGCTTGGTTTGGAAAATATAGGTCACAAGAAGCAAATTGCCAAAAGAGTGGCTCAATTTGGAGTTTTGGATCAAAAGTTATGGCACTTTGAAGTTTCATGCACACTTGGCGATCATTTGAGCATAACTCCTCAACCTTTCATCATAAATTCATGAAATATGACTTTTTGGAAAGAGGAGAGAAAGATATTCAACTTTCATGTTGACCAAAAATTCATTTGAAGCTTCTTTGATGTTGGAAAGTCAAATTGAATATGGTCCAAAAACTTGCCATTTTTGGAAACTTTCAATTACAGGTCACTTTCCATTTTTGGAAACTTTTGATCTGGCTTCAAATTCTTCAAGGTGGATGTTTGAAATGATGAATAGGCCTCTTTTGGACATGAATTAAGTGTCTCAAACCATTTCCTCACCTCATAGCCCTCCATTGACTGTACAGTTGACTTGTATGGGCCTCAATTGCCCTGGAAGTGCACTGATGACTTTGAGCCTCTACCACTTGGGGAAATGGCTCAGAAATTAAATCCTAGCTCATACAAGCCTAATAGAATGATCATGTGACCCCCATCTCAACATAATACCTCATCTTCCTGAAAATCCCTGGTTGAAAGAATGACACTGATTAGGGTTGACCAGAGGTCAAAACCCTAATCCAGAGGAATCTGAGCATGAACGCTGAACCCCTTGAGGATGACATAACCATGATGATGATGATGTACCCTTGCAATAAAGATAATTCTCAACCTCCTTGAAGAACCAAGAAAACCCTAATTGAAGCAAAAACCCTCAGACGGTTGATCAGGCATTCATCAAGACCCTCAGGCTTGAACCATACAACTTCTCCTTCTTCTGAGAAAGACTCTGGAGGATGACTTGCTTGTTCTCATATGCTATGCAATATGCAAATGCATAATGCCCTAACTATGAAATGAAATATGCTAAGCTAGTCCCAAGAAGAGGAGGGCAAATTTTGAGGTGTTACAAACTTGAAGATAAGTTCACCCGTTTCCACATCAATCTTTGCTTTCCTAGTTGCCAAGAATGGCCTTCCAAGAATAACAGATCCTCCTGAATCTCCTTTATATCAAGCACTACAAAATCTGCAGGAAACACTAATATGTCGACATGTAATAACAAGTCACGTAAAGTACCAACCGGTTGAGTAACATATGAGTCAGCTAGAGTGAGAGTCATGTTACTTGGTATGATCTTACCCACTTTCAATTCTTTAACTATTTTTAGTGGAATTACATTATGCTAGATCCAAGATCACATAGAGCATTGTTAGTTGTAATTTTAAGTGTCGGGTTTTTGTTATCGTATCCACAGGGATTGTAAGATATCACCGCCGTTCGATGGTTGTATTAATCTTAGCTTAAGTAACACAGGGGGTTTTGGTTTTAATCACGTTATCTTGCATAAAAAGGTAATACAATGCGGTAAAAGTTTGATTTGAATATTTGAGAAATATTTCCAAAGTTAGGGTTCAACGATCACTTCGCATGTATTTGTTCGGTCAACAATCTTATAAACTCCTTTAGATGATAAATTATTTCACAAAGTCCTCCCAATGTGTTTCTCTCGAACACACATTGTGAGTTTTCCCATTTTGATCGATTGTTTATCTCTAACACAACCTATCAAAATGACAACTTTTTGGTTCAACCTTATGGTGAGCAAAATCATTCATTACTATCTCTAGCTAACAAACAAGATTGGATGAAAACCTAGGTTAAGAGTTGGTAAACATCTCTCGATCATAAACCAACACAAAGAGTTTTGAATAAGAACAAAGTTTTCATCATATATTCACCATTAAAGAGTTACACATGAAGATCCTTACATTTACACACAAAGCTAATGATCATCTACATCTAACCTTGACAAATGGAGGACTTAGCTACTCATTTTCATGGTAGCTTGGTCGGCAAGTTTCGGAAGAAGGTTGATCAACATCCGAGTCGAATAATCGAGATTGGATGGGAATCCACCTTCTTTTTGTAAAAGATGGTTAAGAGATGAAGAGAAATGAAATTTAGGGCACAAAAGCTTCTAAGAACAATGCTGTAAAAATATCTAGAAAAAGTGCAAAAGTATGGAAAACTAGGTATGGCTCTCAAAAGTGGCACTTTCTACTTATAGAGCTGTACTGGGCTGTCATGCTCGCTAGGCGAGCAGAATGGCTCGCCTAGCGAGGGTCTAATTGAGGCACATGAGGCACCTGCGCCCAGAGAAACAGCCTATCTCAGACTGTCATGTTCACCTAGCGAACAAAACCTTCGCCTAGCGAAGGGCACGCTTCAACCCTCGCTCCAGCGAGGTTGAGAGGTTTGGCTACTGGAATCCTCGCTGGGATCTCGCTGATGGCTCGCCTAGCGAGTGAGTGCTGGCTGCGCTTTTCACCAAGTCTGGACGCGTTCGCTGCAACGTTCGCTGGAAGCTCGCCTAGCGAGTCCTTCGCTACAGCTCTCGCCTAGCGAGCAAGCTGATGAATGCATCTTCTCTTTGGTTCCTTTGCTAACTTTCTTGTGTCTTCATTTTCAATTATTTCATGCCTTCTTCCTGCACAATAACACACAAATCAAAGGTACCAAGATCGTTTATCAATGTATTGTATTTCATCTAAAACAAAGGTGGTTTTGACAATTTAGCAAGGAAATGGAGTGAAAGATACCCACATATGATAGCTCAAATAAGCACTTTTGGGCATCTAACAACTCTCCCCAACTAGATTCTTGCTTGTCCTCAAGCAAAGTATGCCCCTTGAAGGACAGGACTTCCATATAATAAATTGAGAGTTCCCGTTTTCATCTCAGCTTGCCTTCCCGTGTGGTTGGCAAACTGAGCGGTGTTTCTTGGACTGTTTATGCATGGAGTAGAAATAGGTGGTGGTGGTAGCTCCATGTTAGGTATGAATGGTGGTGGATTTGTGGTAGAAGAACTTTCTCCTTGCTCTTGACGTTGTCTAGCCTGTTGCCTCCTACGTCTCGTTTTGCTATTGTTCCTCCTTGCGGTTCTTTCGATCTCGGGATCAAAAAGAAGTTCGTCCACAGGGATTTGCCCTCGCATAAAACGTAAGCTGCACACTAAACCAAACAGATTACAAGCACAAGTCAAAAATTCGAAAGCTAAAAATTAAGCAACCATTGCGATGCTCGTAATATCAATTTACAATCCCCGGCAGCGGCGCCATTTTGTTAGTTGTAATTTTAAGTGTCGGGTTTTTGTTATCGTATCCACAGGGATTGTAAGATATCACCGCCGTTTGATGGTTGTATTAATCTTAGCTTAAGTAACACAGGGGGTTTTGGTTTTAATCACGTTATCTTGCATAAAAAGGTAATACAATGCGGTAAAAGTTTGATTTGAATATTTGAGAAATATTGCCAAAGTTAGGGTTCAACGATCACTTTGCATGTATTTGTTCGGTCAACAATCTTATAAACTTCTTTAGATGATAAATTATTTCACAAAGTCCTCCCAATGTGTTTCTCTCGAACACACATTGTGAGTTTTCCCATTTTGATCGATTGTTTATCTCTAACACAACCTATCAAAATGACAACTTTTTGGTTCAACCTTATGGTGAACAAAATCATTCATTACTATCTCTAGCTAACAAACAAGATTGGATGAAAACCTAGGTTACGAGTTGGTAAACATCTCTCGATCATAAACCAACACAAAGAGTTTTGAATAAGAACAAAGTTTTCATCATATATTCACCATTAAAGAGTTTACACATGAAGATCCTTACATTTACACACAAAGCTAATGATCATCTACATCTAACCTTGACAAATGGAGGACTTAGCTACTCATTTTCATGGTAGCTTGGTCGGCAAGTTTCGGAAGAAGGTTGATCAACATCCGAGTCGAATAATCGAGATTGGATGGGAATCCACCTTCTTTTTGTAAAAGATGGTTAAGAGATGAAGAGAAATGAAATTTAGGGCACAAAAGCTTCTAAGAACAATGCTGTAAAAATATCTAGAAAAAGTGCAAAAGTATGGAAAACTAGGTATGGCTCTCAAAAGTGGCACTTGCTACTTATAGAGCTGTATTGGGCTGTCATGCTCGCTAGGCGATCAGAATGGCTCGCCTAACGAGGGTCTAATTGAGGCACATGAGGCACCTGCGCCCAGAGAAACAGCCTATCTCAGACTGTCATGTTCGCCTAGCGAACAAAACCTTCGCCTAGCGAAGGGCACGCTTCAACCCTCGCTCCAGCGAGGTTGAGAGGTTTGGCTACTGGAATCCTCGCTGGGATCTCGCTGATGGCTCGCCTAGCGAGTGAGTGTTGGCTGCGCTTTTCACCAAGTCTGGACGCGTTCGCTGCAACGTTCGCTGGAAGCTCGCCTAGCGAGTCCTTCGCTACAGCTCTCGCCTAGCGAGCAAGCTGATGAATGCATCTTCTCTTTGGTTCCTTTGCCAACTTTCTTGTGTCTTCATTTTCAATTATTTCATGCCTTCTTCCTGCACAATAACACACAAATCAAAGGTACCAAGATCGTTTATCAATGTATTGCATTTCATCTAAAACGAAGGTGGTTTTGACAATTTAGCAAGGAAATGGAGTGAAAGATACCCATATATGATAGCTCAAATAAGCACTTTTGGGCATCTAACAAGCATGCAGAATATTCAATCCACCAATATTATAAGAAATAGTAAACTTACATGGGTCTTTTAATTTTGGTGGCAAGGATTAAGGTAGTACCACATCATTCTTTTCAATCATGTTTACATGTTTCTTGACCATATTTTATTTCGTCCCCTTTAGTAATTCCTTCATAAATTTAGCAAACTTAGGCGTTAATTCTAAAATTTCATGGAACAAAATACTTACATGTAGAGTAGCTAGCATTTCCTTGAACTTTGTAAACATCCCTACTTTATCCTCTTGGGTTTCTTTTTAATTATTGGGTAAAGTGGTTTTCTGTAATCCGGTAAAGGAGGGTTTGGTTCAGTCAGACTATGCTTCTTTGTTCTTCTCCATGGTGAGTTTTATCAATGAGTTGATCATTGGGGAATCCTCTTTCCTCTTTGTCACATTGATTTCCACTCTCCTCTTTTTCAATTACACATTCTTTTTTCTTAATTACATCTTCTTTAACTATCTCATCTTTACCCTTTTCAATAATCACCCATCGACTTGTATCCACAGCCTTGCATGATTCATTCTTAGGATTGTCTATAGTGTTACCTGTGAATCCTCCACTTGTGCTTGGCAAAGCAGCTATTTGTCTGGATAACTAACCAATATGTGTCTCCAAATTCCTGATTGACGCATCATGGTTTCTACTCATTATTTCATGGTTCTTATTTACCTGATCAAAGCTACTTTGAGTGACTTTAATGAAATTCTGCAAGGTCTTTTCCAACTGTCATGACTTCCTTTGAAATGAAGCTTGTTGGCTTTATTGCATCCCTTGGTTAACATTTGAATTTTGATTATTATTCCAACGTAAATTTGGGTGATCTTTCTAAATCGGATTGTATGTGTTGGAATACGGGTTGTTCTTTTGGAAATTAGCAAATTGGACCTCCTCAATTATCCCCTCCAACGAGCACCTTTCATTCGCATGTTCTCCTCCATAGAAATCACACCTAAGTGCTTGTGCCTGGCTAACGTTAGCTTTACCTAAGTTGCTTTCACCTAGATTTTTTTTAACAATTCAATCTGAGCTAAAAGAATAGTATGGGTATATATAGCTAACATACCTTTAGGTGTGCCAACATTTTCAATTTTGACCGACCTTTCACTTTTTGAACGATACTCATTCATACACATCTTATAAACAAGGTCTTTTACTTGTGATTTGGTCATTTGGTGGATAGTACCTCCTGCGGAAGCATCCAATAACATGAGAGTTTGACTCTTGATACCTTTGATGAAGTTTTACATCTGCTCCATATTATTCATATTGTGATTTGTGCATTTGCATAACAAAAGTTTGAATCTTTCCCAGGAGTCATAAAGTGACTCAGTTTTCTGCTACTCAAAATTCATAATTTATGCTCGGCGCTCGGTAAAGTGAGTAGTAGTGAAAAAACTTTCTAGGAATTTATCCTCTAATTCCTTCCAAGTCCGAATTGTTCCATTTGGAAGGCAAAGTGACCGATATTTTGCCCTTCCAATAAGTGAGATCCCAAACAGCCTCAATTTAACCTGGTCTTCATCGACATCAGTTGGTTTGCATATTGAAGTTGTTTCGTAGAAGCGTGCAAGATGCGCCCATGGGTCTCTAATCGTGTTCCCTTCGAATTGTTTTTCTCTTAAACCTGAAAGTACAAAGTTTTTAGTATCAAAGTTAGCAGGGGCTGCCGATACAAACCCTCTCGAAACCTATCCTTCATCGGTTCGTTTACAGTAATCCCCCATAGTTAGGGGTTGTGCATCTTCCCTGGTGACTTCCTCTTCAGAGTCAGAAGAACTTGATAGTTGCTCTTCTACTGATATTCTATCGTCCATAGCTGCTTCTCTAACTGCTTTTCTATGAGCACATGAGGTTCTTTCAATTTATGGATCCAATGGTATTAATGTTGGTCCTGGACTACACAAACAGAAAATATCTCAATAGCATTATGATAAACAAGAAAATAAAACAAAAATAAAAAATACTAAGATTAAAACGTTGCACAAACACCGCCTTGTTGAAAAATCAACAGTCCTCGAAAACGACACTGAAAACTCAGTGACTTCTCGACAAGTGTACCGATAATGTCGCAGTAATAAAAAGGCCGAATCCATAAGGACTTCCTTCAAGCAAGACAAAATATGTGCAATGTATAAAAACTAGTAAAATGGGGTTTTTCGAGTTTTAGTACGAAAAGTAAATAAACAAGTAAACAAAATCACTAAAGCGACCAGGTTATGCTTTAGAATCCCTTGTTCCTATACTATTGATGTTTGATGCCTTGTATGAATGGTCTTATCACTGTAACCCCACAACAAGTTAACAAAACCGTTATAGCCGATCCCTCATAAAATAAATCATTAACCACAACTCAGAGCTTTCTATCCCTAGTCTTCTAGCGTAAGCAGGGTTATACGATGCATAAAACGTTAATTCTCTATGCCACTACCCGAGGTCTCCTATTCCTATTCAACCAGCGTAAGTACAACAATCGCCCTAGGTACAATATATAGACTAATGGTAAGTATTCGCTATGTGCCCATAATCAGATTAAAAGAGTATCTCACATAAAAATAACTAAGAATAATAAGCAATTGAATGGAATTACAGATCAAAAGGTTCATACAAAGTCAAATCAACATAGAATCCAACAATGTTCAAATAGGTTCATCATAACACAACCTAACCTAGAGGAGCGTATCTACTCATAATTTAAATGACAATACCATAATTGATAAATGAAAATAACATATGAATTCCCTTGAACTAATGGCCTCTAATGGCTTCAAATGCTCTAAAAATCACCCATTGTGCTCTAAAAATTGTGCTTTGCTCTCTCCAAATCGTAAGCCTTGTGAAAGTGCAGAAAAGACCCTTTTATTGGCTTTAGAATAGACCAAAACACACCAGAAAAGCCCCAAAAAAGTGACCATCATGCGCATAATGACCTGCATCGCGCGATGTAGGTTTTATGGCCCTATCGCGCCCACAATGCTGTGTGATGGTGCATGTGATTATTTTTGAAGCTATATCCTTTTTTGCTCCCTTTTCACTCAAATTTTCACTAAGTCCACAATCTTCACACTTAGCTATTTTCCCCATTCTTTGATCATTCTTCTTCATTTTGGCTCATCTTTCACTTGTTTTGCTCTGATTCTTTGACTAAATTTATGTAATGACAGGTTGTCATCATGCACCTTTGATCTATCACTTGTAGAAGAAGAATCACCAATTTACATTATCATGCTACAAAAAGCCAAAAATGATAAATTTCAATCACAAATGTTAATAATTATATCACAATCATAATTAGTCTATGCCTTTCTGCAAATACCTAACAATGACAACTTCAACCATAAGAAGAATGGTTTGAATAACTCACTGGTAAGCATGTTGACGTCTCCATATTTATATGCACTCATTCAAAAATCAATTATGAATTGTATGAGCAGCTTCCATCGTCACTTCTATTTGTTGGAACATAGTTTTCGGCACAAGGGTCATCACAACCTTCTTGTATAGGAAAAGAAACTTACTGAGCTCCTTGTCCCGCATCCAAACAATAAGATCATAACATTCATTTACTCATGTTTTGTTCAAAACACAGTTCCAGAGAAAAAGTTCATAAGGTATAACCATAGAAGTTTCCAGTCTTGATATCATCTTTGTTAAAGGCAAATTAGGGTCAGAAAATAACAAAACAAAAGAAGCTATAACAAAAAATGAGAAACACATGGATATAAATATCATAGATTCATAGACCCATTTTGAGATACCACTGCCTGGAACAAATGACTTGTCGGACAATGGTGCTCCCAAAAGTATCTACTCTTGGTGTGATATCTCGTGTTTATCCTGATCGAGGAATAACGCCAAGTAGGTCAACACAAATCTTGCCACATACTATCCTGTGTGTATACTTAAGTTCGGGTGTAGAGCTTTCTCTCATGTAACAAAGCCCAACCCACAATGGAGAATATATAACACATATCCAACATATATTGAATATTTAAAGTAATAAAGAATGCGATAAATGAAATAATGATAAAGCAAGTAAAACAGTAAAGATAAACACCCAAACATGCAATGAAACAAACAAAACTAGGATTTACTTGCTTATGGACTTCCCAGCTGAGTCTCCAGTTGTCGCGCCGTGAAAAATAACTTAGCGCATCGTACGCTCGAAGGTACAATAGAGTCACCACTGAACTTTATTCATTCCAAAAGGAAAGGGGAAATATCAATAAAACCCAGGGGAAGAGAAAAAGGGTAAGGAAGTCAGTTATGCAAGTGGAAGGTATTAACACCCCTCACATCCGTTGTACTCAACAAGAACCATTTTAATTGTTCTTTGCGTGGATGGGTGTAATTATCTAAAGATTACTTACAAAAGGTGAAAATAAGTTTATTAACTAATGTACTTTCCAAGGATCCGAACCCTCGTTCCTATGTATTCTCATAATGCAATGAGAAAATCAGAGCTCCATAGTTCATGGTAGAAAACTAAGAATTTGTTGGTTGTTTTTAAGGTTATGAAAGAGTTTGTGAATGAATGGTGAAAGATTTGTGAAATGGTGTTGAAATCGGATATTGGTGTTTAAACCAAAGAAGTAATAAAGGTGGTGTTTCAACCGAGCATGTAATAAAAATGGTGTTTAAATAGAAGAAGTAATAAAAGTGGTGTTTAAACCAAAGAAGTGAAAATGGTGTTTAAATTGAAGAAATGAAAGTGGTGTTTAAACCGAAGAGGGAATAAAAGTGGTGTTTAAACCAAAGAGGAAATAAAATTGGTGTTTAAACCAAAGGGGAAATAAAAGTGGTTTTTAAACCAAACATGAAATATAAGTGGTATTTAAACCAAACAGGAAATGAAAGTGGTGTTTAAATTAAACAGGAAATGAAAGTGGTGTTTAAACCAAAGAAGTAATAAAAATGGTGTTTAAACCAAAGGGGAAGGTGATTAACCAAGAGAAGGTGATTAACCTCAAGAGTGGTGTTTAAACCAAAAGAGTGGTGTTTAAATAAAAGAAGTGATAAGAGTGGTGTTTAAACCGAAGAAGTGGTGTTTAAACTGAAGAAATGATAAAAGTGATGTTTAAACCAAAGAGATGGTGTTTAAATCAAAAATGTGATGTTTAAACCAAAAGAGTGGTGTTTAAACTAAGAGAAGTGATAAGAGGGGTGTTTAAATCAAATAAGTGGTGTTTAAACCAAAAGAGTGGTGTTTAAACCAAAGAAGAAAATAAGATTGGTGTTTAAACCAAAAAAAATGGTGGTGCTTAAACCAAGGGGGAAGGTGATTAACCAAGAGAATGTGATTAACCTCAAGAGTGGTATTTAAAGCAAATAATGGTGTTTAAACTAAGAAACAAGTGTAGTTGATGTTGATTTTTGAAGTGTTGTCTGCGGAGAAGATAACTTGAAAGTTGTTTGATTGGACTTGCACTAAAGTATATGAACAAAGACAAATACTTTGAATAATTAGGGCCTACACCCCATACTCAAAGATACTCAGAACAAGGATAGGAAAAGTCCCTCTCATTATTCTCCGTTGCTTAAGGCTCGTGGCGCACAATTCGTATCATAACTAACAAGTGTTAAAAGAAGAATCTTTTTATTGTGCTTGAAGCAAGGTGCTTGAATGATGAAACAATAATCCAATCTTGATGTCCAGAATATTGAATGTCTTGAGTATGAAGTCTTGAAATTGAGTGTGACTTGAGATCCGGTGCAGTGTGATTACATAGATCTAATCCAATCAAATGATCAAGGGACTTATGATCACTTGTTTTGACAAGGGAAACAGACAAGTTATGAACAAGTGATTAATTAATCAAAGATGACTTTGATCAACCAATCAATCATGGCCAAAGATCATGCTAAATTAATTATGAGCACAAGGATTTTATTTTAGGACTAAGAGCATTAACAATAAATTGCATGAATATCCTAAATTTTTTAAAGAATTGAAAATTAAAAGAACTAATATAAAATTAATCCTAATTAAGATCTAATTAAATCTAAACATGTAGAACACTATTATTTTTTAAAATATTTTCAAGTATTTTTTAAGTGTAGGAAACATATGTATTTATGAATTAAAATGCATTTAGGATGACAAAAATAGAATTAGAAAAAACAATTGATTATTGAAAAAAAAAACAAATCCTGCAGGGGGTGTGCAATGGATACAAGGGTGTTTGAACAAGAAAAAATGTTGGGCCCAAACAACAAGCCCAAAATGAAGTAGGTTTTCTCTTAGTGTAACTAGAGGAGGGTGCAACAAGGAAATAAGGCATAGTGGAGAAGTAAACATTGGACATAATGTGAGAAAGCCCACACGGGCACATGCCAAAGGAGAGGGTTGTTGAGAATGTGTCAAGTGTGAGTAGTGTGGATAATAGTCCCACATTGGTTGATAATGTGGAGACTTGAGCATTTATAAGTGAGAGAACCCACTCACCTATCACCTTAAGGTTTTGGGTGAATATTGTTAGAACATAAAAACTCAAATTGAAGGTTTGACAATGGTGGAAGATAAGAAATTTGGGAAGATGAAGTTGAGAAAGAATTAGAGAGAAAAGAGTGATATTGCATGAATAGTAATTTTGGCATTAATTGGAATTGGGAATTGATCACACTAAAATTTACGTATTTTCGACTCCGATTTCACATGCATTCTAGTTGTTTTATTATCATTTTGTTGTGTTATTGTTATGTTTTTCTTTGTTTTCAGGTTTTCACTTTAATCGGAGCCCCGATCGAGAAACGGAGCGAAAAAGAGCCAAAACCCCTAAAATTCAGCATTTTGCTCTTATGGCCTACCCAATGGTGGGCGCCACAGACCAAGCCATGACGTGTCAAATTCAACTTCCATCAACTCCCACGTTTTCCCACTACTTCCACTAAGGCGCCCCATATTATGCTTATGGCGGGCGCCATGGCCTTGTGGCGGGCGCCACAAGAGGAAAAACGGTTCCCTCCTATTTTCAAGTTGAAGGGCATCCAAGTCATTTCCATCTTTTTACTTGCTTATAAATAGAAACGCGAATTCACTTTTACAACCATCCAAACTTAGACCAGAGGCAAACTCAGAAGCAACTTTGTTTCACTTAGGCATATATTCAGTTTTATAAAGTGGTAATCGCTTCGCATTGGAGTGTTACCACAATCGTGTAATCGAGTCTGTGATAGAGTCTGTAATCGAGTTTGGAGCATTTTGGAAGGAAGTTAATCCTGCCGCCATTTTCTTTTCCGCATTGCAATTTACTCAGCCCTCCGATTGGAGCAGGTTTTTATTACTCGCCTTTACTTTATTTATTTCCCGCACTCGCTTTTACTTTATTTATTTCCCGCACTCGCCTTTACTTTATTTATTTCCCGCACTCGCTTTTACTTTATTTATTTCCTCGCACTCGCTTTAAATTATTTATTTCCTCGCACTCGCTTTACTTTATTTATTTCCTCGCACTCGCTTTAAATTATTTACTTTCCGCACTCGCACTACTTTTATTTATTTTAATGCACTTTTACTTTACCATGTCTAGCTAAATTTATAAGGTTAGAATGAAAGGATCATAATTGAACCGATAATCCGTACAATTGTTCGTAGAAACACTTAAGGGCTATTTTAACTTTCAACTTAAGTTTTCCCGCACTTCAATTCCGTTGGGTAAGATCGAAAGCCGTCCAACGTCTTTTTAAACTTAATTGTTTTTAACTATTTCAAAAACAGCGAAAGCGCTTTGTTTAGTTCATTAGGAGATTTTAACATTAAGAAGAAAAGAGATTTTAAAACTATTTTCGGACGCGTTTATAAGTTTAGAGTCTGGTTCGTAAGAACCTCTTTTGGTTAAGAAATTCAGGTTATAATACTTTTCAACTTAGTCAAGATACTATATTTCTTAAAGATAGGTTTACTACTCTAACGCAATGCGCGCCTTTTTATAAGTGACAATAAGAGGGTTTGATTAGGGAGTACAACTCGGTTCTGAATACGCGAAAGCGACAGTTCCTGTTAAATTAGTTCTTTTCAAAGTAGGAAACACTGCCCATAAGTATCTCTACTAGCAAGTACTTGGATTATCAATTAATTACGTGAATTACATTCGACCCTGTCTTTATTAATTAAATTTATTTCAAACTTTACTTTTCAATTGCACACTACAAAAACACCTATTTTGATTGCCTTTGATAAACACCATAACAATAGATAACGATAGATTGACACTTGGTCTCTATGGATTCGACAATCTTTTATATTACTCTGACGTGTTCGTATACTTGCGAAAGCAACGAATCAAGTTTTTGGCGCCGTTGCCGGGGAACAGTTTTGTCAAATTTCATTTTCCTGTTGTTATATCGTTTAGACTTAGGCTATTTCCCGCCGGTCAATGCGAAGAACTCGCAGCACCGAAAGTTTAAGCTTAGTATACCCTCTGGCGGAACCTGAACGTTACGCTCACGCACGTTTATTCTTTCATAGAATTAAGAGAGCTATGGACGAAGATCAAAACCAAAGACCTCTTAAAGATTTCGCTCAACCATCTAACGAAGAACCTAGTTCTAGTATAGTAAACCCAACCATACCAGCTAATAATTTTGAACTTAAACCATCCTTGTTGCAACTAGTGCAACAGAGACAATTCGCAGGTCTCGCTACCGAGAACTCTAACCAACATTTAAAAATATTTCTTCAATTAGCAGATACTTTTAAAACCAATGGAGCTTCTCCTGAGGCAATACGTTTAAGATTATTCCCTTTTTCCCTCAGAGATAAAGCCCTATCGTGGTTAGATTCCCTTCCACCCAATTCCATTATGACTTGGTTCAACCTTAGAAGAGTTTTTCTTGCTAGATATTTTCCCCCGAGTAAGACCTCCGTTCTTCGAAACTATATAACTAGATTTACCCAAAACCAAGGAGAATCATTGTTCGAAGCTTGGGAGAGATATAAAGAGTTGTTACGAGCATGCCCACATCATGGTTTAGAAAATTGGTTAATCATTCAAACCTTCTATAATGGACTTCATTACAACACAAAGATGACCATCGACGCTGCCGCAGGCGGTGCTCTGATGAACAAACCTTATCCTGAAGCTAGTGCCTTCATCGAAGATATGGCTCAAAACCATCAATCTTGGGGAGTCGAACGAGCGACAGTTGAGAAGAAGGAAGCCCAAGGAGGAGTGCATGAACTAAGCTCTATAGACATGATGCAAGCTAAAATGGACGCATTAGCCCTCAAATTCGAGCATATGTGCATAAACCCGAATATTGTAGCCGCAGTTTCGTCGGATTGTGAGATATGTGGAACCCAAGGACACCAATCCGCAGAATGCAGTCTATTAAACGAAACCCACTCTGAGCAAGTGAACTACACCCAATGGAACCCATACTCGAATACCTATAACCCTGGATGGAGGAATCACCCGAACTTCTCCTATAAAAACAATAACCCTATCCAAAATAATGCACCTCTGAGACCTAGTTATCAAGCCCCAAGATCAAATCAACCTATGCAACCTGTACCACCAAAACCGAGCCTTGAGAAAATTATGGAAAATTTTATCACAGCTCAAACCCAACAAAACAAGGAGTTCATGAACCAAAACATTCATGTTAACGAATTGATTACTCAGTTAGGAACCAAGGTTGACCAAATAGTTACTCATACCAAGATGCTTGGAACCCAGATCTCTCAGGTAGCTTTAAACCAAGCCCCTCAGACTACACCTGGAGGACAGTTCCCTGGACAACCTCAATAAAATCCGTGAGGACAAGCCAATGCCATTACCCTACAAAGTGGGAACGCTTATGATGAGCCACCAAACCCAAGATTGAGTGAACCTGAAACTTCTAAGGAATGTACCAAACCCCCAGACAGAGTAAAGGAACCAGAGGAATCTGAAAACCAGGAAGGTCGAGATAAAGGAGAAGAACCTAAAGATAAAACTTACGTACCACCCCCGCCATATAAACCACCTATACCATATCCGCAAAGACTCAAACAAACCCAGATCAATAAACAGTATCAAAAATTTATTAAAGTTATAGAAAAACTTCATGTAGAAATCCCTTTCACAGAAGCCATCACCCAAATACCTTCTTATGCAAAGTTTCTCAAAGACATCCTTACCAACAAACGTAGACTTGACGATCCGAAGCCTTTGGAATGTAATGCTATTTCCGAGGACAAATTAGAAAAGAAAGATAAAGATCCTGGAAATTTCTCCATTCCTTTCCTTTTGGGTAATTATGTCATCGAAAAAGCTTTTCTAGACTTAGGAGCTAGTTTGAGTTTAATGCCTTTAGCAGTTTGTGAGAGGTTAAACTTAGGAGAATTACAACCCACTCAGATGTCACTTCAGTTAGCCGATAGATCTGTTAAATATCCGATAGGCATTTTAGAAGATGTTCCTATTAGGATAAGTCAACTGTTTATCCCTACTGATTTTGTTGTCATGGACATCAAAGAGGGAAATGATATACCAATCCTTCTAGGTAGACCATTCTTATCGACTGCAGGAGCCATAATAGATGTCAAGAAAGGAAAGTTGACATTTGAGGTAGGTGACGAGAAAGTAGAATTTATACTTTCGAAATTTCTTATGGCACCTGTGATGGGAGACTCGTGTTATGCCTTAGATATCATTGATGAATGTGTTAGAGAATTAGAACAAAAAGAAATTATAAAAACAATTAAGTTACCATCAACCCCCATAAAGGAAGATGATGACTTTAAAGAACCTTACATCGATGATAACCTTTACGAATGTTTATCACTTACCCCAGATCCTATGCCATGCCCTAAGAAACCAACCTTAGAACTTAAGGAACTGCCTAAGAACCTGAGGTATGAGTTCCTCGATGAAAAGATGAACCGTCCAGTTATAGTTAGTGCTACCTTGAGCCAAGAGGAAACGAACCAACTTTTAGACGTTTTACGAAGATATCCCTCAGCCTTAGGATATAATACCTCTGACCTGAAAGGTATAAGCCCATCCATATGTATGCATCGGATTTCGCTCGAAGAAGATTCAAAACCCTCTAGGGAACATCAGAGAAGAATAAACCCTATAATGAGTGATGTTGTTAAAAAGGAAGTTCTTAAGTTACTTGAGGCATGTATAATCTATCAGATCTCGGATAGCAAGTGGGTGAGCCATGTGCATGTAGTACCTAAAAAGGGAGGCATCACAGTTGTGCAAAACGATAAAGGCAAACATGTAGCAAAACGTTTAGAAGGAGGATGGCGGGTGTGTATAGATTATAGAAAATTAAATAAAGCAACTAGGAAGGATCATTTCCCTTTACCATTTATAGACCAAATGATGGAGCGTCTAGCCAGACACTCTTACTTCTGTTATCTAGATGGATACTCTGGATTCTTCCAAATACCTATCCACCCCGAAGATCAAGAAAAAACTACCTTTACATGCCCTTATGGAACTTTTGCCTACAGACGAATGTCGTTCGGCCTTTGTAATGCCCCAACTACTTTCCAACGATGCATGATGTCAATCTTTGCAGATTACCTAGATGGTATCATGGAAGTGTTTATGGATGATTTCTCGGTTTATGGATTTGATTTCCACAATTGTCTTGCTAACCTTGAGAAAATCCTGGAGAGATGCGTGGAGGTGAACCTCGTGCTAAATTGGGAAAAATGTCATTTCATGGTAACCGAAGGAATAGTTTTAGGACATATAGTTTCCGAGAAAGGTATAGAGGTAGATAAAGCTAAAATAGAAGTTATAGAAAACCTAAAACCCCCAAAAACCATCAGAGAAGTCCGAAGCTTTCTTGGACACGCTGGGTTCTACCGGCGTTTCATTAAAGACTTCTCCAAAATAACTAAACCTTTAACGGACTTTTAATGAAAGAGGCTGAATTCATTTTCAATGAAAAATGTAATGACGCATTTAATCTTTTAAAGAAAGCATTAGTATCTGCACCCATTATGAAACCACCTGATTGGTCAGAACCTTTTGAGATAATGTGCGATGCTAGTGATTATGCAGTTGGAGCCATTCTAGGACAAAGGAAAGATAAAAAATTACATGCTATTTATTATGCCAGTAGAACCCTAGATGCTGCCCAACTTAATTATGCAACAACTGAAAAATAATTACTCGTTGTAGTTTTCGCTATAGACAAATTTAGATTTTATCTAGTAGGAGCAAAAATTATTGTTTACACCGATCATGCTGCCATTCGTTACCTATTAACTAAAAAAGATGCCAAGCCCAGATTACTCCGATGGATTCTATTACTACAAGAGTTTGATTTAGACATAAGAGACAAAAAATGCACTGAAAATGTAGTAGCTGATCACCTTTCTAGGCTAGAACATCTAAAACCTGAACTAGTACCCATAAATGATGATTTTTCCTATGATAGACTGATCGCTAGAGTAGAAACCATTGAAGATAATAACCTAGATCCTTATGAGCATTCCCAAAATTCCTTAGCAATAAGTAACGTACCCTGGTATGCAGATTTCGTTAATTACCTAGCTGCTGATATAGTACCCCCTGATCTTGACTACCACCGCAAGAAGAAATTCTTCCACGATGTGAGAAACTTCTATTGGGACGAACTGCTCCTTTTCAAAAGGGGTAAAGATGGCATTTTTCGCCGTTGCGTTCCAGAAGAAGAGGTAAATAGTATTATCGAGCATTGTCATTCTGCACCTTATGGTGGACATGCGAGCACCTCTAAGACATACGCCAAGATTCTTCAAGCTGGCCTATTCTGGCCTACCATGTGGCGTGATGTCTATGTTTGCATTGTCAAATGTGATAGATGCCAACGCACTGGAAGCATTTCAAGACGTGATGAAATGCCCTTAAGAAACATTCAGGAAGTAGAACTCTGTGACGTATGGGGTATAGATTTCATGGGACCTTTTCCACCATCCTTAGGAAACAGGTATATCTTAGTAGCCGTAGACTATGTGTCTAAGTGGATTGAAGTTATAGCCGCACCCACTAACGACACTAGGGTAGTAATCAAACTATTTAAAAATTATATATTCCCTAGATTTGGAACACCACGTTTAGTCATAAGCGATGGAGGATCACACTTTATATCGAGAATATTTGACAAACTTTTAAGAAAATATGGAGTTAGGCATAGAGTAGCAACACCATACCACCCACAAACTAGTGGCCAAGTAGAAGTATCTAATAGGGAAATAAAACAAATCCTGGAGAAAACCGTTTCTATTTCTAGGAGAGACTGGTCTCAGAAGCTTCAAGAAGCATTATGGGCCTATAGATCCTCTTTCAAAACCCCTATAGGAACTACTCCTTATCAACTAGTTTATGGAAAATCGTGTCACTTACCATTCGAGTTAGAGCATAAGGCCTATTGGACCATTAAAACTTTGAATTTAGACTACCTAGCCGCTGGAGAAAAGCGTACCCTAGACATTCATAAATTAGAAGAACTTAGGCAATCTGCCTACGAGAATGCAAAAATATATAAAGAGAGGACAAAAGCCTATCACGACAAAAGGATAATAAAGAAAAACTTCAATATAGGCGATTCTGTTCTCCTTTTCAACACTAGGTTACGACTCTTCCCTGGAAAGCTACGTTCAAGATGGACTGGTCCTTTCGAAGTATCCAAGATTCTGAGATCCGAAGCCGTAGAAATCAAGAACGATACCTGTAGTCCATTCATTGTAAATGGACAAAGACTGAAGCTCTACGAAGGAGGAGACATTCCAGCATACTACTCGAGCCACACCCTGATTGATCCACCAATTCCTACTACTACAGGTGTATAAATTCTAATCGTCAAGCTAATGACGTTAAACAAGCGTTGCGTGGGAGGCAACCCATGGTTTTTCTTTCATTTTACTTTTTCGCATTTATTTTATTTTATTTTTTATTTTTATTTTATCATATTTTGCATTGAGACTAAAATTTGAATTGTTTGCATTTTTAGGATCACTTTCTTAACTTTTACAGGATGCAGGATTTCGATGACATGCACGTGGCCTATAGAGATAATGCTCATAGGGAGCGCTACATTGCTCTGTATCAGCGCCCTATGGCACCCACATGTTATCCTGATCAGCATTGTATGGAGGCACTGGGCATCGAGCCGAATATAGCAATAGGTTGTCAGGTAACTGTACCCACTGCTAGTTGGTTCAGAGGTATCTGGCACTGAACTCGGTAGGGCGGATTACGATCCGATCCCCCACAACTACAATTGGGTCCAATAAAAGGATTTACACATATTTATGTGCCAAAAATCCCAAGCTCTGATCATAATCACTAACAGGCCACTCTACTATGGATCATGTACGGATAACGGGCTTAATGTGATTGCGCCTGAATGAAAAGGATATAAAAAGAGATGAAGAGGCAGGCCTAGGTATTGTGGGATAATATGGGTTGGTTAATATAGGAATGAAGTTTATACCCGTATTTGCGGATTAGTGTCATCATGATACCCTTAGTTCACTCAGTTAGTACCTATCACTGCATCCCGACTTGAACTTAGAATTTTTACCTTAAGCACTCGTTTACACAAATTTTCTTTTCTGAGCTTTTCAATGTTTTGCTTGAGGACAAGCAAAGGTTTAAGTGTGGGAGAGTTTGATCACACTAAAATTTACGTATTTTCGACTCCGATTTCACATGCATTCTAGTTGTTTTATTATCATTTTGTTGTGTTATTGTTATGTTTTTCTTTGTTTTCAGGTTTTCACTTTAATCGGAGCCCCGATCGAGAAAAGGAGCGAAAAAGAGCCAAAAACCCTAAAATTCAGCATTTTGCTCTTATGGCCTACCCAATGGCGGACGCCACAGACCAAGCCATGACGTGTCAAATTCAACTTCCATCAACTCCCACGTTTTCCCACTACTTCCACTAAGGCGCCCCATATTATGCTTGTGGCGGGTGCCATGGCCTTGTGGCGGGCGCCACAAGAGGAAAAACGGTTCCCTCCTATTTTCAAGTTGAAGGGCATCCAAGTCATTTCCATCTTTTTACTTGCTTATTAATAGAAACGCGAATTCACTTTTACAACCATCCAAACTTAGAGCAGAGGCAAACTCAGAAGCAACTTTGTTTCAATTAGGCATATATTCAGTTTTATAAAGTGGTAATCGCTTCGCATTGGAGTGTTACCATAATCGTGTAATCGAGTATGTGATAGAGTCTGTAATCGAGTTTGGAGCACTTTGGAAGGAAGTTAATCCTGCTGCCATTTTCTTTTCCGCGTTGCAATTTACTCAGCCCTCCGATTGGAGCAGGTTTTTATTACTCGCCTTTACTTTATTTATTACCCGCACTCGCTTTTACTTTATTTATTTCCCGCACTCGTCTTTACTTTATTTATTTCCCGCACTCGCTTTTACTTTATTTATTTCCTCGCACTCGCTTTAAATTATTTATTTCCTCGCACTCGCTTTACTTTATTTATTTCCTCGCACTCGCTTTACTTTTATTTATTTCCTCGCACTCGCTTTAAATTATTTACTTTCCGCACTCGCACTACTTTTATTTATTTTAATGCACTTTTACTTTACCATGTCTAGCTAAATTTATAAGGTTAGAATGAAAGGATCATAATTGAACCGATAATCCGTACAATTGTTCGTAGAAACACTTAAGGGCTATTTTAACTTTCAACTTAAGTTTTCCCGCACTTCAATTCCGTTGGGTAAGATGGAAAGCCGTCCAACGTCTTTTTAAACTTAATTGTTTTTAACTATTTCAAAAACAGCGAAAGCGCTTTGTTTAGTTCATTAGGAGATTTTAACATTAAGAAGAAAAGAGATTTTAAAACTATTTTCGGACGCGTTTATAAGTTTAGAGTCTGGTTCGTAAGAACCTCTTTTGGTTAAGAAATCCAGGTTATAATACTTTTCAACTTAGTCAAGATACTATATTTCTTAAAGATAGGTTTACTACTCTAACGCAATGCGCGCCTTTTTATAAGTGACAATAAGAGGGTTTGATTAGGGAGTACAACTCGGTTCTGAATACGCGAAAGCGACAGTTCCTGTTAAATTAGTTCTTTTCAAAGTAGGAAACACTGCCCATAAGTATCTCTACTAGCAAGTACTTGGATTATCAATTAATTACGTGAATTACATTCGACCCTGTCTTTATTAATTAAATTTATTTCAAACTTTACTTTTCAATTGCACACTACAAAAACACCTATTTTGATTGCCTTTGATAAACACCATAACAATAGATAACGATAGATTGACACTTGGTCTCTGTGGATTCGACAATCTTTTATATTACTCTGACGCGTTCGTATACTTGCGAAAGCAACGCATCAGGAATATTACAAGAGTATTTATACATTGAGAGAATAACAAAAAATACAACTCAAAATACAACTAAAGTGACTCAACAATTAAATTCTGTTAGTTTTTGGAAAGGTAATAACAGAAATTTAATTGCATTTAACACACCACCTCACTTTAGTTGCTCCAAGTCCACCATGCTCAAGCACTTCTTCAGCCTCTTGAACACATCATTTGTCACACCCTTTATCAACAAATCCGCGACTTGGTCTTCGCTTCGGCAATAGCTCAATCTAAGCTTTCCATCACCGACCAATTCTCTCAAATAATGAAATCGCATCTCAATATGCTTGCTCCTTCCGTGTGCAATCGGATTCTTCGCAAGATTTATTGCGGAAACATTGTCTACAAACAGTGTGGTGGAAGCATCATCACCGCATCCCAATTCCTTCAATAGATTCATAAGCCACATAGCTTGGCACGCAACTAACGACGCCGCAATGTACTCGGCCTCACAAGAAGAGAGTGCTACAACCGGTTCCTTTTTCGAACACCAAGAGATTGGTGTACTACCAAACATAAAGATGTACCCCGCCGTCGATTTTCAGTCATCTTTATCTCCGGACCAATTAGAATCGGTGTAGCCAAGTAAATTTCTCTTACGCCCCGTGTCTGATGCGGGAAAGAGAATTCCGCAGCCAAGAGTACCTTTCACATATCTAAGGATCCTCTTGACCGCCGCCAAGTGAGACACCTTAGGTCTCTCCATGAATCTACTCGCAATACCGATACTAAAAGCCAAATCCGGTCGCGTATTGCATAAATACTGTAACGATCCAATCAAGCAACGGTAAAGCGTTGGATCGACATCATCCTCCTCATCACTTTTGGACAGCTGCACTCTAGCCTCACAAGGTGTAATAGAAGCATTACAATGCTCCATATCACACTTTTTCAAAATATCTAGAGCATACCTCCTTTGGTGCATAAGCAGCCCCACTTTTGACTTGTGAAACTCTATGCCAAAGAAGTAACTCATGAGACCAAGGTCCGTCATCTCAAACTCTCTCATGAGCTCACTTTTGAACCTTCAAAATACTCTTGTCATAGCTGCCCGTAATCAAGAGATCATCAACATACAACCAAAGTATAATAACATCATCATTCATATCCGATCTCACATAAACTCCATGTTCGGATACACATCGTTTGAAACCAATGTCAATAAGAAAGTCGTCAATACGTTTGTTCCAAGCTCTTGGAGCTTGTTTCAAACCATACAATGCCTTTTGTAGCTTGTAATACTTCATCTCTTGATTTTTTTATCACGAAATCGGGTGGCTGCCCCACATAGACTTCCTCAACAAGAGGACCATTCAAAAACGCAGATTTGACATCCATTTGGTAAACCATCCAATTGTTGCTATGCGCAATACCAGCAACCAAACGAATAGTCTCTAATCTAGCCACCGGTGTGAATACCTCCTCATAGTCTATACCTTCTCGTTGCAAGAACCCCTTCGCTACTAATCGAGCTTTGTGCTTGATTACTTCACCTTTGGGATTTGCTTTAACCTTATAGACCCATTGCACACCTATCGATTTTTCCAAGTGGTAAATCGACCAACTCCCAAGTACCGTT
Source organism: Lathyrus oleraceus (assembly GCF_024323335.1). Taxonomy (NCBI): domain Eukaryota; kingdom Viridiplantae; phylum Streptophyta; class Magnoliopsida; order Fabales; family Fabaceae; genus Lathyrus; species Lathyrus oleraceus. Next base: position 497,518,806 of record NC_066585.1, read on the forward strand.
TTTCTCAATAGATTCCAGCTCCTCTTTCATTGCACATATCCACTTAGGATCACTTAAGGCTTCTTCCTCATTTACCGGTTTGGATTCGGACACAAGCGCGAAATGAACAAAATCACCATCATTATTCACTTCGTTATCTTGGAATCTTTCATAATCTCGGAGTCTATGAGGCATGGATCTTTGCCTCACTGGTCTACCATTATTAACAACATCTTTTTGCGCTACTGTAGGTGCTGGTACAGTGGTGTCGGAAGCCTCCAGATCAGTGATTTCAAAAAACTACTACTGTTGTTTTTCTGTGAGTAACCGGTTACTGCTAGTAGGGTAATCGGTTACTGCTGCATTTTTTGCACTTTTGAGTTCATCAAAAGTCACATCCCGGATTATGGCAATCTTCCGATTTTTTTCATCAAACAACTTGTACCCTCCAGTAGAGTGATATCCTACAAATATCATCTTCTCACCCTTATCATCCAATTTCTTCCGAAGTTGGTCCGGTACATGACGATATGCAATCGATCCAAAAATGCGCAAATGATTCAAATTCGGTTTGAAGCCACTCCAAGCCTCTTCCGGTGTGAGTTTCTCCAGCTTCTTAGTGGGACACCTATTCAACAAGTATGTGGCTGTAGGCATGGCCTCACCCCACAATTCCTTAGGCAAATTTTTCCCACAAAGCATACTACGCACCATGTTCATTATTGTACAATTTTTCCACTCGGCAATCCCGTTTTGTTGAGGTGTATACGGAGGCACCACCTCACGTACAATTCCCTCAAGATCACAAAACTTCCCAAACTCACTAGAGGTATACTCACCTCCACCATCTGTTTTGAGAATTTTGAGCTTCCTACCGCTTTGGCGCTCCACCATGGATTTGAAATTCTTGAAAACTCCAAATACCTCATATTTTCTCTTGATAAGATATGTCCAAAGCTTCCTACTAAAATCGTCAATGAACGTAACAAAATATCGATTGCCACCATAAGTCTCTACTTGCATCGGTCCGCAAACGTCGGAACATACTACCTCAAGTAACCCTTTGGTTCTTCGACCCGCATCTTTGCTAAACACATTCTTGTGTTGTTTAGCCTTCACACATTCCTCATATAATTCAGTTGGAATACTAATGTGTGGCAGCCCCGTTACCATTTCACTTTGTTGCAACATTCTTAGATCCCTAAAATTAAGGTGACCAAGACGATAATGCCATAACCACTCATCTCTACTTGCCGCGGTAGCTAGACAACGATGCTTCATAACCTTTAACTCAACCTTAAAGGTTCTATTGGCAGCCATCAGCGCTTTTAGAATTAACACACCATTTGAATCCAAAACACGTAAAATTTTGTCCTCCAAACGAATTTTGTATTCTCTTTCAAGTAATTGGCCAATGCTTAAAAGATTACAGTTAATTCCCGGTATATACAAGACATCTTTGATCCTTGAATGTCCACCATTCCTTTTTACGATCAAAATATCTCCTACCCCTTCGGCGCTTAAAGTGGTGTCGTCGGCAAATTTGACTTTACTTTTTGCCGCTTGATTGATTTGCACAAACCAATCTTTTTGACCCGTCATATGTGTTTAACAATTGGAATCCAAGTACCACTCATCTCTCCCTTGGACTCCATCATGAACGGTAACCAATGCACTTCGATCCGAATGCGTTTTATCGCTATTTTTCGGAACGGTACAACTGTTGTCCCGCAAACTGTCACTACTGTAGTTGCTGCCCGGAACATCCGTAATGCCATAACTCTCCTCCATAATCATTAATAGAAGTGTGTCCTCATCATCTACCTCTTCCCTAGAAACCTTGGCTTCATTATTGTGATTCTCAGTCGATTTACCACGACACGAATTTGCAAAGTGTCCAAACTTTCTACACTTGTAGCATTGCACCTTACTCATATCACGCTTCTTAAAACCATTGCTATGACCACTATCCTTGGAGCTACTTTCACCATTTTCACTCGTCGAATGCTTTGAATTTTGCGAATCGTTTGAACCAAAATTCTGAAAATTTGATTTATCTCTCGCCGCAAATTTTCCTTTCGACCTATTATTCTTTTCATTGAAACGCGCTTGCAAAGCAATCTCCGCTTTGGCTTTGTCAGCGCCTCTCTCATCCATCCTTTGTTCATGTGCCTCTAACGAACTTTGCAATTCATCCTTGCTCAAAGTTGTTAGATCCTTTGATTCTTTAATAGCCACACCTATGTTGTCGAAACGCGATGTTAACGAACGCAATACTTTCGATACAACATTCTGCTCAAGAATCGTTTCCCCACAAGATTTGATTTGATTAACTAACCGGGTAATGCACGTAATATAGTCGTTGATCGTTTCTTTGTCTTCCAAAACCTTTTCTAGAGCAACATCTTTGAGAGAGACACGCCACATATTCACCCAAAACCTTAAGGTGATAGGTGAGTGGGTTCTCTCACTTATAAATGCTCAAGTCTCCACATTATCAACCAATGTGGGACTATTATCCACACTACTCACACTTGACACATTCTCAACACTCCCCCTCAAGTGTGAGTCCACAATGCTCCCCCTCAAGTGAAAGCTCTACTTAATTCTCTTGTATCGCACATAACATTTCTTATTTATCCTCTGGCGCCGTTGACACTCTTCAACGGAACGTTTCTTATTCCCCCTCCTGGCGTCGTTGACTTTCGATACAAGTAACCTGGTCCCTTTCTGAAACCAGGCTCTGATACCATTTGTTGGGGGAGATTTTTCACTAGGGAGCATTGAATATTGTGGAACTTCCTTTTCTAGAGCAACACCTTTGAGAGAGACACACCACATATTTGTTAAATGCAATTAAACTTCTATTATTACCTTTCCAAAACTAACAAAATTTAATTATTGAGTCAGTTTAGTTGTATTTTGAGTTGTATTTTTTGTTATTCTCTCAATGTATAAATACTCTTGTAATATTCCTAATTCCAATTAATGCCAAAATTACTATTCATCCAATATCACTTTTTTCTCTCTAATTCTCTCTCAACTTCATCTTCCCCAATTTCTTATCTTCCACCATTGTCAAACCTTCAATTTGAGTTTTTATGTTCTAACTTTTGGCATCAAGAGCTTTGGTTATTGATCCTAATCCGCTGCAACAATGGCAACCGTTTCCAATGATCGAATTCCCACCAATCTCCCGATTCTTGATTCGAAGAACTATGATAAATGGGCGAAAGAAATGAAGGTCTTGTTTGGTTATCAAGAGGTGCTTGAGATCATCGTCAATGGAGTTACACAATTAGGGGCACAGGCTACCGACATTCAAAGAGCTACACACAAAGAAGAGAAGAAGAAGGATTACAAAGCCCTATTCTTGGTTCATTCGTGTGTTGATAACGACAATTTCGAGAAGGTCGGCGATTGTGAATCAGCGAAGCAAGCATATGCTGGTGTCGTCAAAGCGAAGGTTGTAAGGTTACAAACTTACAAGCGACAATTCGAGTTAACACAAATGGTATCACGAGCCTTTGGTTTCAGAAAGGGACTAGGTTACTTGTATCGAAAGTCAACGGCACCAGAAGGGTGAATAAGAAACGTTCCGTTGAAGAGTGTCAACGGCGCCAGGAGGGTGAATAAGAAACGTTTTGTGCGATACAAGAGAGGCAAGTAGAACTTTCACTTGAGGGGGAGTCTTGAGAATGTGTCAAGTGTGAGTAGTGTGGATAATAGTCCCACATTGGTTGATAATGTGGAGACTTGAGCATTTATAAGTCAGAGAACCCACTCACCTATCACCTTAAGGTTTTGGATGAATATGTGGTGTGTCTCTCTCAAAGGTGTTGCTCTAGAAAAGGAAGTCCCACAATATTCAATGCTCCATAGTGAAAAATCTCCCCCAACAAGGGTGAGAATCAGATCAACCCACCTTTCATGTTTCAATCGTTCATTTATTTGCGTCTCTCTTAAACATCCTCAACGGAGTTGAATCCTTCATCACTATCTATCAAACCCTCTCCACCTCCTCCGTCTCAATCTAGCAATGATATTTCCTAAAAGCCTCCCAATTCTCTAAATCAAAGCAAAACAATTATGAACCCTAAGAAGAAAAATCAAAATTAAATGATGCTAAAGAGGAATCAGCGCCTGAGATGTTATGGCTTTGATTCCTTGTACCTGAAACTAAATGGTGGTAACAAGCTCAGTGTAAATCAAGGAAGAATCAGGAAGCTTACCTACGAGGCAGAGGTTGGCCCTGGTGTCGTAGGAATTGAAGAAGATGATGATGAATAACAAAGAAGACCAGAGGAAACGATTAAGGTATGCTTGAAACTCCCCATTTTTCTTGCACAAACTCATTCTTATTCTCCTTCAAATGTTAGTCTGTAGGCTTGAATTTCTTTGTTGTTGTTGTTGCTCTGTGTTATTGTTGGTGTTGCATACAAGTGAGAGGAGAGTGATGGAGTAGAGAGGAAAAAATGCAGAGAGATTGAGAGTGATCACAATTGATACAGAGAGTGAAAACAGAGAGATTGAGAGGTGAATTTTTGTGGAATATGATTAGTGATCATGAAATGAATGTGAGTGAAGGCTATATAAAGGATGATTTGCAACTGAATCAGGAAGGCTTGAGAAGGGTTGTTAGGTATTAGGGTAGCTGTTAGATAGTTAGTAATTAAAGAGGAGTTAGTTGATGATGCTTAACAATGTTAGTGATCTATTAGAAGTGAATTCAATTAGTTATTTGGATACTTAGTGAAGTGTTATGCATTGTTAAGTGCAGAGGTTAGAATGTTAGTGATTGAAGAAAAGTTATGTCAGTTAGAATGTTAGAGTAGTTTGAAGTGAGTTTTGAGGTTAGCTAATTTGTTGAGTGAGTTGTAGTTAGTTTATGGCAGGTTTGTTGTTAGCTTAATGTGAGATAGTTAGTTAATTATTAGATGGTGAAGTAAGGTTAAAGTTAGTTTAAACTATTAGGAAGGTTAGTTTGAAAAAGGTTAGAAGTAGAAAATTTTGTTTGTTAGTTAGATTGGATTAGCAATTGGACTGTGAGGAAAATGAACTTGTGTTAGTTATGCATTAGTGTTAGCTTGAATTGTTTTAGCAGGCTGTTACTTGATTTTGCAAATGGTTGAAAGTTAAATGAACTTGTTTATGAAACTTGTTGAATTGATTTTTGAACAGTGCCAGTTACAGTTAGAAAAAAGATGTTAGTTAGCTCTTATCAGTTAGTTAAATGGAGTTAGTAGTTTTGGAATAGGAAATATGGTTTGATTGTTATGTGTTAGTGTAGTTAAACTTGAAATTTGAATTGATTGGTATGATTGTTGTATGAATGAATGTTGTTTGTTATTTGCATTCTAGTTGTTAAGTTAAAGGGCTGCTTATGCTAGTTAATGAATGAGTTGGTATATTATTGTTAGTGTTTTAGGAATTGTTGAATTGTTGTTAGTTTAGGAAAAATAGTAATTGAAACAGATTGGTTATAGTTTGTTTGTATTGAACTGAATTGAAACTTATAAGATAGTTAGAGGTTTTGTCTAAGTCAGACACTTCGTTAATAATTGAATTGTGTTAATGCAATGTATTGGACTTGATGCTTGTGTATTGTATGAAAATTGTTCATGGACACTAGTTTATATATGTGTAGACGTAACATGTTTGTATGGCTGAACTTTTGCAAAGAGTATGATGCTAACTTTTCATATTGCTGCAGGGCTAATGGACACTTGGCTTGACATGACACAAGGTTTGGCAAGGCATTTTGGACATGAAGCATGTCATGACATATCAAGATATCAATTGTTGAAAAACATCAAGATTCATGAAGAAACTTGAAGACTCTGGAGGCAAAAATGGGATGGTTTGTAAATAAAGGGAAGAGTTGGGATTAGGGTTTAGGATTAGTAGGTGACTTTGATCAACTGTTTGACCAAAAAGTCAACAGTTTATTAAAAGTCAGTTGTAGGCAGAAAAATGTGTCATCTTGTGTATAACTTCATGATTTGGACTTTGTAATATGGTTTGAATGTTTTTAATAAAAACAGGCTTCTTTTTTAAATGAAATGTGTAACTTGTATGTCAAGTAACATGCTTTTACCTCCATAGTTTGAACCTTTGAACTTGTTTTTTGAAATGTCCTTGAATGACTTCATCTTTATCGTTACCCTTGACTAAAAATACCAAGTCAAGAATAAAACAATATTCAATAGTAATCATTAAGTAGGCTTCATATGAAAAATGATTACCAAAATTCAATCTTGACAATGACCTCCAAAATCAACAGTCTCATGATGCAATCCATAGTAACCAAAGACCATAGTCCAAGAATTAGGATTCCGCAAGAGTTGATCCATAAAGAATGAACTAACCATCATTGTTGTGTCAAAATAGTCAAGACATAACATAAGCTTGATCTAATAGCTTTGTATCACAAATAGCAAGACCCTTTGAATCAATGAAGTTATTTAAAAAATGCAACTGTAAATGAATGTCTTATGATGGATGATTAGGACATGTGAATATGCAGATGCAATGAGCCATGGACCATATGAAGTGAAAGACGTAGGGAAAATTCTGCATTTACTTCTTTACATTTTTATTCAGTTTCCATAAATTCAAAGTTAGAACCTTGTAGCAAGAATACATTTCTCAAACATCTCGCATAAAAATTTACTTAAGATTTTTTCGAATTTAATTCTTTAAGTGAACTAAAACTTATAATTTAAATATAGAATTTCTAATATAAATAAACTTGTTGCCACTTATTCGATGCTTCATTTATACAACTAATTTTTTTTTTATCATTCTTTATCGTTGTTTCACTTTTTAGATTTTTCCCATATCTATTGCGAAAGGCTAGAATCTAAATATATGATAAAATACATAATAAAGACTTTTGATGATCAACAAAAATTTTATGGTATAAGTTTATTGAAGTTAAATGATCCATAGAGTTGGCTAAAGAGATACACATAATATATTTATTATTAGACATTTAACATTAATTGTAATTTTATAAATTGACGGTTGCAACTCCTATACCCTAAATAAATACTAAATAATTGAAGTAAACAAGACATACTATTTTTATTTATAAATCAATCGAAAATGTATTTTTTTTATTACATGCAAAGGAGAAAAATATGTCTCAAACTCTCATTTTTATCTATGCTTTGATCACCTTTCTTTCTTTAACTTTTGTTGTAACCACTAAAAGTATGTAATTTTTTTAACACCTTTTTCTAATTTATCTTATATACACTATAATATCATATGTTAATAACATACCATTTTTTGTATTTGATAATGCAGCTAGTATTCCTTGTGTTTCTGACGAAGATTGTCCAGTGCCATTTTTACCTATAGTTATTAAGTGCATTGACAAGTTTTGTGTGCTGTCAATTTTTGTGAGTTAACAATTTTTCTAAATCGTGGTTAGTATTATAGCTAAGTTTAAAATTAATTATGTTACCTGTAAGGTTATAACTTTATTTTGTATATGATAGTGGTTGAAGTGTTTAAAATGAAGTGTTATTTTTATGTTTTTATTCTCTTGTTTAGGAATGTATTGCTTAAGATCTCATGTTATTGTATTTATTTTTCTCTGCATGAGCTAAGTTCCTATTGTTGGATAATGAAAAGTTTAATGTAATTTTTTGTGAATGAAATTAATGTGTTGTATTGATATATTTAGTTCTTATGATTTTTTTGACATATATTTATTCTTTAGTATGATCATCTTTGGACTATATAATTATTTATTAGGCCCATGCATCATCTACTAAATGAACTTTATGAACTAATTCGGTTAAACAAAAAGTAGACATATATAATTATTTATTAGGCCCATGTATCCTCTATTAAATGAACTTTATGAACTAAATGAATTTTATTGTAGCAGACATGAAGTTGGGATTTTTATTGTAAAATTTTCAAGACCAACCTCAAAGGGAATTGTGGTTTGAAGTATCGTGGTTGTTGGAATAGTTCTCCGGGTATGAGAGAGACCAGTGATAAATTGAGTGAAAGTTCGTAGCCTTTGGGACATGTACATTAAATTCTTGTCACATTACTCAAATGTTACTATATGAGGAGCTCTACATGAACCTATGCATCTAGAGTAAGGAGGAGACGCCCTTAGATTGCTTGAGTAGACTTGAGTATCGTTATGGAACCAATGTCAGATCTAAGGCATTGATTGTGCCTTTTATAATTTTCTTGATTTTTTTACAATTGATCACAATGTCAGTAATTACTTATATATGAGGGAGAAAGGCTAGTTTCTCATTTTGATTTCTTCACTTCAAGGAGTTAATCACTTTGTCTTTTTCTCCAATTTTGAACTCATGCAACGATTCATATTTTCGATCCCCTATATATGTTATAAAGTACCTTCAGAGACTCTCTTGATTCTTCCTCTTCATTATTCAAAATTTACAAGTATCTCAAGTTAATAATCTCTCTTTTTATCATTTTTGTTGTTTTGTATTTGCTTTCTAGTATGGACATTATAGGAAAAATGGGTGTCCAAGCATAAAACTGGTGAGTGATGATGAAATTAGTGACACATCCTGTAAAAGTAGGGTAGAAGTGATAAATTTGATAGATTTAGAAGTAATTTCCGACGTGGTTAGGAATTCGATGGTGAATTTTGTAGAAACTACGGGGATTGGTAGCATTAAGCATCTAGAAATAGAAATTCACGAAGTGAGAGGTCCTTCCAGAGGTTAAAAATATGATGAATCATATTGATGTAGAGGGGACAATGTACCCATAAAAAATTACATCAGGGAGGTTGTTCGAGAGTTCTCTTTCCCAATGTTGGGCTTGTCAAACCCAAAATATCCAGATGACTTCATGAATGAACAAAAAGTTCAAACCTATATTAAGGCACATATGCACCCTTCCGACTGCGTCCCTATTGATAATGAAGTCCGGTGGTGGATATAACCACGATCATGTTCCCGTACTTATGGTCGTTCTTTATCTATTGACAATAATGTCAAAGTGTTACGAAAGAGCGAACGAAATAGAGAGATTATTGAGGATGTATACCAACTTCTTTGGGTAGATCAAGAAACATTGAGATAAACTCCTTTTTTTAGGAGTAGAGTTTGGACAACGCCTACATGTATGTAGGTCCTTCTTCCAATTGAAGGGTGCTACCCATCAAAGGTGACAAAAGATTATGCAGTTGATACACCAAATGTGTCCTACTCTTTCACGAGTGTTTCTTCTATGGAATGTGATTTAGGATCCCTTTCAACGACTTTGAGATGTGGGATATTAAACATCTAGGAGTCTCCCCATCACAGTTGTACCATGTGATTTAGGCATATGTTAAAGTTTTTTAACAGTTGTATGAATATAAGAATGGTGTCCCCACTTTGAAGCTCTTTTTCTTCCAACTTTTCAATATTCAATGAACTTTATCCATGTCAGGCTATGATCAAGGTTTATTCTCGTTTCCATAGTGTAAAAAGATATTTGAAATATGTATAGATAGTCTAAATAATGTTAAATAAATGTACTACCTAGTCACTCCTCTTATTCATACTACTCATAAGTAGAGGTGTTGTTGTTCGTTCAACGCTTGTGATCATTCTTGATTATGCATCAACAGTTAATTTTCAAAAGAGGTAATCATTCTATCACTAATCATGCTCATTTGTAAGGATCGACTTAAGAGAAATTTTTGTTTGCTTTTGTTTATTTTTATCACGATTTCCCTTCAGTTGTATCAGAACCACTTATGAAACCATGAGTCAGATAGTTATTTGCTTTATGTACCTTTGATTTTAACTTAATTAAATATATAGAATTCATTAAGTAATAATAGAGAAATTAAACATTGGAATCATGATTTGTAAAATTTTAATGCTTGTTGTTAACTATGCTCTATGATCGATTTTTGTATGGTGAACCAGTAATACTTCAATCATCCATAATAATATAAATACATTGATCGATTTCTATATGATATAAATAATTTTGGTACAACATCAATGTATTTAATATGTTTTATTTTTCTATATGATTAGTGTAATTATTATTATACATTTGAATGATCAATGTTGATTCTACTTAGTGATATGATGTTTTTATGATAAACCAATGACATTTTGATAAGTCATATTGAATAATCAATCATTATGATTTTAATAGTACGAACATGTTCCATTAGAGTTTATGATGGATCAAGTGTTGTATTTTCATGAATCATACGATTATGGTTTATGATAGAGCAAGGATCGTGTTGTCATGAATCATATGCTTAGAGTTTGTAAGTGACTCATGAGTTATGCGATTAAGATTTGTAAACATGTCAGATGCTGAAGTGAAATATAGTGCCAATTCAAAATGAATCGTTCATCACAATACGACAAATTACGAACCACTGTCTGTTGACTAGGCAGAAGAATCCCTGGATAACTCTGTGTAGTGTGATCAATCGCCAAAATTTAATTTAATTTAATTAAATGAGTTTAATAATAATAATAAATGTGTTTATTGGTTAAAGGTTTCGGCCATAGTTTTATTTTTCTTTGTTTTGAGATTTAAAGTACGACCTGCATGTCATACCTTTGTCTATTCTCTATATGTAATTTATTTTTCTCATTTCATTCCTTCGCAAGGAAGAATAAAGAATCATAAAAAGCTTACGACCAACTCGTAAGGAAAGATTACGGTCATAAGAGTAACATGAAGAAATGTCCCTTCAGCACAAAGGAAAGTTTACGACCTTCATTTGGTTGCCGTATTACTTTGCTGATTTTTTTTGTTGATGTATTGGATCAAAGTCTCCCTTGGAGGATTCTTATAATTCAAATTATTTTATGCATTCCAGAGTTTTTATTTATTGCTCTTATAATGTATAATTTCCATGATTTAGTTTATGTTATGTTCATGATCACCATGCTAGAGTAGTCACCTTAGGAATATGGGTCGTGAGGACTGTCTTATGACATGCCCCATGTAAACTATATCTAATTTTGATACAAGAAGAAAAAAATATTATTTTATTTCAGAATACGAGTTTTTTACTTTAAATAATTTTTACGATAGTAGAATTGATTTAAATATCGTTTATACGCAGAAAGGGTGTGAATCAATATCCAAATATGAATTATGAACAACTAAGTTTAAGACGACAAAAGTGTCTCAACATTTAGTTGAGAAAGTTCCATTTTTAATAGCTATGCAGAAATCAATCTTAAACAAATAAGTTATGCCAATGAAAGTGGGTAGGTTATTTGTTTAAGATAGCAAAACATGTTGGCAAAAGTAGGTGTTGTCCAAATAACTCTATTTTTATATAAAATCACTTGCTTCTTGTATTGTGCTCATGGATTTACTTGAAGTTGCATGTCTAGCACACATTAAGGGGTAGAATTCCAATACAGTTTTATTGCTTGTCTCCTAAGCTTTCGTTTCATTATTATTGTTTATTGAGTCTCTCTCCAGTTTTAAATCTTTGGATTAAGTTTTGAATTCATTCGTTTTAGCATGCATAATTCAAGTGCTTGAATTTGAGTATGATCTGCGTGTTTTAAGTAAACTGGTTGAGTTAATTGAACAAGAATCATATTTAATATTGGTTCAAGTTATGTAAGAAGTGGAATCTCAAATTATTTTGAAAAACTAGAAAAATTAGGATTTCACGTGTGTGACTCGAATCACTTACAAACCTTGACTTGAATTAAATTAAACAGAGGGAAAAAAAGGATTTTGTATATGTGTCTCGAATCAAAGCTTTCACTAGATTAGAATCATGCAACACTATGACTCAAATCAAAGGTTGTACATGATTCAAATCACACAAGTTCTTGTTAGCCTCTACCCAGTTTGATTTGAATCACCACTTACACATGACTCGAATCACCCAATTTCTTAAATTTTCCTGTTTGGCACTGTCCAAATTGATTTGAACCATAGTTTATACATGACTCTTCATTAGACATGGTAACATATCCCATACTCGTGGGTACCCACCCAAACCTGCCCCGAAGTTGACATGGAAAACATGTTTTGACTGGGTTTGAGTTTTCCCCGATTAAAAAATATGGGGATGGGTCGGGTAATGGGGATACTAGTACCCACCCGGACCTACCCCGAACTCCCCCCGTTTATTTCATTATATACACTATTACTTTTTTTTGATAATTTGAAATATTAAACATGTGGCCAATGTTTTGATATTTTGATTTGTATTAATTATTTAAAATATTTGAAATGTATGTATGAAATTTTTTCAGGTTGTTTTATTTTATTATTTGTAATGTAATTTGATTTTGAAAAAATAAATATTTTTATTAAAAAAATTGATTTTACTAAATGGATGGTGGCGGGGAGGGGATACCCGAACCCGTTTGGGACGGGTTTGGGTTTTAATTATCCATCCTAGTTTGGGTTTGGGGCGGGGAATGAGGATTGTTTGGGGATTTGGGTTTGGGTTTGGGTTTGTGGGAGGTAAAAATTGTCCCCGCCCCGACCCATTGTCATGCCTACTCTTCATGACTCAAATCACAATTATAAGTTGACTCCAATCACACAAAAATGGTTTACTTCTTTTATGTTGATCTTGTTCCACTATATTTGATCACTTGACTCAAATTAGCAAATGTTCTTGACTCGAATCTAACGACCATTTTCACCTATTTTTGTGCTTAATCTCCAACACCTATAAATCTTTTGTCACCTCATATTTTTCAAAATGTTTGTAACATATGTATATACGCGATAACAACTTCCATTTTTGGAAACTTAAACCACTTGAAAATGAATTCTTTCATCTTCAACCTCATGTTTCTGATTCAAATCTTGAATGGGAATATTTGTAATTGTTGAGGAAAACTTGTCTTGGAACTAATGTTTCTTTGAAGAGTGTGTAAATATTTTTAGGAGGTTTGTAAGATTGTGATAGTGTGACTGGTGGTGACAAATTCCAATCAAAATAATGAGGTTCTTATCTCCAGGATAATCTTGGTAGTGTTGTATGGAAGCTAACATAAAAGGTAGGAGTTATTCTCAATCTTCAAACAGTTCATCATTCAAGAAATCAGTGGGATCAAGGGGGATTTCCACATATAAAGACTTGGAGAAGATTGTTGAAGTTGTAAGATTTAAGAAGCCATAATCGAGTAAAGATTTTGTATATAGTTCAACATCAAGGTTGTCTACAAGTCAAGATCCATACAAGAGATTTATTTTTTCAACATTATTGTGGATTTATTGATTGTATGAACTCGTGTAATATTTGTCAAAACTTAGTGGAAAAGAAACATTCAATGGGAAACCATTAGATAATGGATTATGCTCTTTGTGAGGATGATATAGCCGAAACACTACACGTCCTAGTGTACTCTCTCTCTCTCTATCTCTCTCTCTCTCTCTATCTATCTATCTATCTATCTATCTCTCTCTCTCTCTCTCTCTCTCTCTCTCTCTCTCTCTCTCTCTCTCTCTCTCTCTCTCTCTCTCTCTCTCTCTCTCTCTCTCTCTCTCTCTCTCTCTCTCTCTCTCTCTCTCTCTCTCTCTCTTGCATTTTAATTTTCATAGGTTATTGCATGTTTAGGTAATTGTTTCTTAGTGTAGTTTATCGTTAATTCTTGTTGGTAGCGATTAATTACTTAAGTGTAGGTTTTGTTAGAATCGAAACCTATTTGTGTTTTAGTGATGATTAAAATCTGCAAACTATGGTGTTAGAATCATATAGCAATTGAATTTTATAAAAAATACTTCTCGTGAAACTTTGCAATTTATTAATTCAATATAGTTTGAAACTTTTTGTTATTATCTTATAGTGTGAATTATAGTATAATTTTATTTGTGATTCCTTATTAGATAAGCATAACGTCTCTATTTTCATAAATCGCTTTCCGCAACGTAAACTCTGAATTTCATTTTGAAAACATTAAGAATGTTGTTTGAAAATCAGATAAATTTTTAAAGGGTCTATTCACCCCCTTCTAAACTGTTTCTCTATTCCATGTCCTCACCCAACAATTGGACTAAGAGGTGGTCTTTTGATTAGGTCTAAGCGAATCAAAAGTTTGGAAATATGGGTGACGATGATCCAAATGGAGCGTATAGTAGGGCACCTGTTTTTAAAGGAGACAATTATGCTTATTGGAAAGAAAACATGTATGTACATTTACTATCATTTTCCAAAAAATCTATCGGTAGCAGTTGCTGACGAGCCTTTCATTCCTCGAAACGAAGTCGATAACTCTATTGAACATCCAGAGGATTGGACAGATGATGAAACCAAAAAGGCTTCGTATGATTTGAAAATAATGAGTATACTTATCTTTGCTTTAAGTGTGAAAGTATTATACACTATTTCACATCATAAGAGCATAAAAGCTATGTGGGACGCTCTTCAAACCCTTTACGAGGGAACTAAAGACATCGAGGATTCTAAGATTAACATGGTAATATATGAGTTCAAAGTTTTCCTTATGGAACTAGGAGAATTTGTCGAATCCATACAAACTCGTTTCCTCCACTTAATCAGGAAACTAAACAACCTAGAAAAGTCTACTTCTAACAAATATTGTGCGAATAAAATATTAAGGTCAATGTGCAGGGAATGGAAGTTGAAGGTCACCACCATAAAAGATTCTAACTATCTTAACACTTTGGACATCATAAAGTTGTTTGGGAAACTTATTGGACATGTTAATGAGCTGAAACGACTAGCAGATAGTGAAGTTGAAAAAGAAAGAGAAATGTAAAGAAGATAAAAGGGATCTTTCTTTGAAAGATTTGTCATCTAATGTGAAGAAATCAAAGGAAGAAAGTGATAATTTTGACAAAGAATTTCGTAATGAAGAGGAGGTGGGGTTATTTGTCAGACGCTAATACTTGAAAAGAAACAATATCAAGCACTCCAAAAAAGGTTTGATAAATTTCAAAAAGAATCATCCGCCAAAAAGATAGCATAAGAAAAAGGATGAAGACATCACATGTTATGAGTGTTGAAAATTGGGACATTATAAAACTACCTGCCCAAGTCTCACTAAGCATCATAAAAGAAGGATAAGTAATTCTACAAGACGCATGGCAAAAATGCCAAAGGTCGTAGAGCTTATATCGCATGGGAAGAAGAGGATGAGAGCTCTTCCTCAGATTCCTTCTCAAGCTCAGATGATGAAAGTACTAACCTATGTTTAATGGAACGAAATGAAAGTGACGACTCATAGGTATGCTCTTCTATTTTGAAGATGAAACTTCATATAGAGAATTGTCAAAAGCTTTTGATGAAATGTATGTGGATTATTAAAATGATTTTATGAATATTTATCTCCAAAGGAAAATATTTTTAAAACTTGAAAATGAGATTAATGATCTTAATAATGTGTTGTATTCCTTTAAAGAAGTGCATACATCTCTAGTTGATGAGCATTTTAATGTTTCTAACACATTAGTTGAAAAGGTAGAAAGAGTAAAGTTCGTTACTTGCCAACTTTAAAATTTGAAATTGAAAATCTCAAAGGACAATTGACACATGCTATTTCACTACCTACTACTAGTTCTAGTTTCTCAAGTGATAGAGGGTCCATTTTAAAGAGAAACCCTCATGTTACTAGAAGAAACAGAAAAAGTATTTCATCTAAAGTTGTATGTTATTATTATGGTGATAAATGTAACATTAGGCCTCTTTTTCATATTAGGAATGTCCAAGTTCCTAATGATAAAATTAAACGGACGCCTAAGTGTTCCTTAACTAACCCAAAGGACCTACTAGTTAGGTACCTAGTTCTATCTATTGATATTTTATGCAGGAGTGTATGAGAATATTAATGCATTCTCAAGAAAAGTTAAGGAAGATATATCCAATCATTTTTTTATAATTTTTTTTGTTGTATTAGTGTTTTTATTTGCTAACTTTAATTGTGCAACAAGTTTAGTCCTAGATCACCATAATTGATATGGTTGTTCCTTTCTTCTCTATATCGCATTATTGTACTTAATTTATCTTAATTATTTTTATTGTATTATGATCATTCAACTATTTTTCATTTACGTCAAAATTATTTTTTATTTGTATCAAAATTATTTTTCATTTGGATCAAAATAATATTTTAGTTGCATTAATTATTTTTTTAAATTCACCTTGCATTAAACATTTTTTGCATTAAACTTTTTTTTTCATAAGAAGTTACATATTCATTTTAGTTTGAATTTACGTTGATGATATTATATTTGGGTCTACTGATAAATCCTTTTATAAGGATTTTGCTAGTTTGATGTAGTCAATTTGAATTGTCCCTCATGGGAGAGCTCACATATTTCTTAGAATTTCAAATTAAGCAAGCCGAAGAAGGAACCTTCATAAGCCAAATGAAGTATTGCTTGGAACTTCTCAAGAAGTTGTATATGCAAAATTCGAAGAGAATCTTAACACCCATGGCTTCAAACGTCCTGATTGACAAATACGAGAATGGGGTGGAAATCGACATCACCAAATATAGAAGTATTATAAGATCCTCACTCTATATAACGACAAGTAGGCTAGATATTATGTTTAGTATGTGTAGAGTGCAAGATATCAGGCGTCACCTATGGAATTCCACTTTAAGATCGTAAAAAGAATTTTGAGGTATCTTAACGGGACCTCGCAACACAGTCTTTGGTTTCCTAAGGGTAGCAAATGTACCTCAGTAGGTTTTTTATTCTGATTTTGCACGGTGCAAGTCAGATAGGAAAAGCACCAGTGGTACTTGTCACCTGTTTGAAAATTGTTTAGTTTCTTGGCACAATAAGAAGCAATATATAGTTTATCTTTCTACCACTAAGGTTGATGTGTAGTTGTTGCTAGTTGTTATGCACAACTCTTATGGCTAAAGCAACAATTGCTGGATTATGATTTAAAACTTGGTTGCATTTCAATCAAGTGTGATAATGCTAGTGAGATAAGCCTCACTAAGAATACATTACTTCACTCACAAACTAAACATATAAAAACCAGATACCATTTTCTTATGGATCATTTGAAAAAGAGGACATTATTTTTTTAATACATTGATACGAAAAAAATCAGTTTGTTGACATTTTTGCAAGACCATTATCATCATAACCTTTTCACAAGATTTGTAGGGAATTGGGAATCTTGGATTCCTCATGCCTTAAATAGATTGAGATTTTTATTTAGTTTTTGTTGCTATTTGCATTTTGTTATTCACTAACACTCTCTTGTAGAAAATCATAGTTTCACAAACTCCATTGGTATGTCCCTATAACTCATGTATCCAGTTATATCATTGTGTGTATGTTTGTTCTGCATATGTTCATTGGCTTGCTTATAACATTCTTTATTTGACTCATTCATGTCTAGCATGCTTATGATTGTTCATCTTTGCTTTTAAAGTCTTTTTAAATGAGTGTTGTTAATTATATGCGTTTGACCATTCACATACTTGTTCATGCATTATTTAATCATTCATTCATAATAGTTTTGATCACTTAATTTCTTATTGATATGTTATTGCATGTCTATTTGTGTGTTTGTTGCATATATCATGTCTATCTTCGTGTTTTGTATCCTATCTTTGATGTTGTATATTCTTCTTAGCTATTTAGTCCATATGTTCATCTATATTTTTTTTCTGTTGCTGGTTATTTGGCGTTTAGACTCATTACCATCTACCTCTTTTTTATCTCGTCAAAGGGGGAGAAGTTGTAATGTGAGTCTAAATTTTTTTATGTGTATTATGGTGTTACGTGTGTGCAATGTTTCAGGGGGAGCACAAGCATTTGTTTGCTCTGGCATCAAAAAGGGGGAGACTAAAGTTGCATGTTTCTAATACATTAAGGGGGAGAACCCTAAAATGGGTTTGTTGCTTATATCTTAAGCTTTCATTTTATTATTATTGTTTATTGATTATCCTCTTTAATTATAAATCTTTGGATTAAGTTTTGAATCCACTCGTTTTAGCATGCATAATTCAAGTGTTTTCATTTGAGTATGATCATTGTGTTTTAAGTCAATTGGTTGATTTAATGGAACAAGAGCCATATTTGATGTTGATTCAAGTTATGTGGGATGTGTAAACTCAAATTATTTTGAAAAAATTGAAAAATGAAGATTTAATATGTGTGACTCGAATCACTCATACACCATGACTCGAATCAAATCAAATAGAGGAAAACGTGAAGGATTTTTTATCTGTGACTCAAATCACAACTTTCACTTTATTCGAATTATGCAACACCGTGACTCGAATCATAAGTTGCACATCATTCGAATCACACAAGTTCATGTCATCCTCTGTCCAGTTTGATTTGAATCACCACTTACACATGTCTTGAATCACACAATTTCTCACATTTTTGAAAACTCAAATGCAAATTGATTCGAATTATAGTTTATATACAACTCATATCATGATCCTTTGTGAATCAAATCACAATTATAACTTGACTCGAATCACAAGAAAATGGGTTACTTCTTTTATGCTGATCTTGTTCCACTCTACTTTATTCACTTGACTCAAATCAATAAATGTTCTTAACTCGAATCTAACAACCTTTTTTCACCTATTTTTATGCTTAATCTCCAACACATATAAACCTTTTGTCACCTCATATTTTTCAAAATGTATATAACATACGTAACTACACAATAACAATTTCCATTTTTGAAAACTCAAACCACTTACAAACAAAATATTTCATCTTCAACCTCATGTTTCTCATTCAAATACTGATTGATAATATTTATTATTATTTAGGAAGACTTGTCTTGGAACTAATGTTTCTTTAAAGAGTATGTAAATATTTTCAGGAGACTTGCATGATTGTGGTAGTCTGACTGGTGGTGACAAATTTCAGTGAAAAGAAGGAGGTTCTTCTCTTCATGATGACCTTGGTAGTGTTGCATGGAAACCTATAGACAAGGTAGGTGTTCTTCTAAGTATTTAGACAGTTTATTGCTCAAGTAATCAGTGGGATTATGGGGATTGCACCCTACGAAGACTTGGAGCAGATTGGTGAAGTTGGAAGATTCAATAAGCGATAATCGAGATTTTGTAGAAAGTTTAACATCAAGGTTGTATACAAGTCAAAATCCTGATAGGATATTTATTTTCTAAGCATTATTATGGATATTGTGATTGTATGAAATCGTGTAATATTTATCAAAACATAGTGGAAGAACAACTTTCAATGGGAAACCATTAGAGAGTTAAGTAGGCTCATGCGAAGAAGCTAGAGCCGAACCATTATACATTCAGGTGTACTCTCTCTCTCTCTCTCTCTCTCTCTCTCTCTCTCTCTCTCTCTTGCATTTTAATTTTCACAGGTTATTACATGTTTAGGTAATAGTTTCTTAGTGTACTTTATCATTAATTCTTGTTGGTAATGATTAACTACATAACTGTAGTTTTTTTAGATTCAGAACCTATTTGTATTTTAGTGCTGATTAAAATCTGCAAATTATGGTGTTAGAATACTATAACAATTTTATAAAGAAATCTTCTCGTTAAACCTTTTAATTTATCAATTCAATAGAGTCTATAACTTTTTGTTATTATTTTTGAACAATCTAAAGATAATTATGAATTGTAGTATAATTTCTAGTTTCTCTACTCCATATTCTCACCCAACATTAATTGGGGTTGCGTTAAATATGAATCAAGCACCATAAGTCCTACTTTTAATCATAACATTATTTGTTAAAATTTCTCTATGAAACTAAAAATTTGATGACTTTAGCTAAACATAGATTAAATAGAGCCCAATACTTAGAAAATTTGGTCTTTTGGTATCGATAAAACCTTTTATATTACTTCTACATTGTTATACACTTGTGGTATATCATTTTCCTATTGTTTTATTAATTCAGTTGGAAAATGCTATTATATACCTGTAATTAGCAAAAATATTTTTTTTCGTTCTTTCTTTAGACAAGTTTGCTTTTCGATTTATTATAACAAACAATTATTGCTCTAATTATTTAAATGATATATTCTATTGTACTGCACAAATGAATGATGGATTTTTTGTCCTTGATCTTGAGATTCCCATTTATAACTTTAATACTAAAAGGATGAAACCTAACACGTTAAATCTGACATACCTTTGGCATTGTCTTTAGGACACATAAATGAGAAACACATTTTCAAATTATTGACTCTTGGAACCTTTTTATTATGAATCATATGAGACATGCATATCTTGTTTACTTAGAAAGATGACAAAGTCCCCACTCACAGGAAAATGTGAAAAGGCTAGTGATCTTTTGGCCCTCATAAATACTAATGTATGTAGACCACCGAACACACTATCCATACGAGGTTTTCAAAGCTTAGTCATATTCATAGATGATTACATTAGATATGGTTATGTGCATTTAATGAAATACAAATCTTAATCCTTAGAAAAAGTTCAATGAATTTAAAAATGAAGTATAAAATCAATTAGGCAATAATATTAAAACCTTTCGATCAGATCTAGGTGGTGAATATTTAAGCTTAGAATTAGATGACCATTCAAAAGAGTGTGAGATTTTATCCCAACTTACTCCTCCAAAAACACCATAATGGAATGGTATATCTAAGAGAAGAAACTGGACCGTGTTATACATGATTCGATCCATGATGAGTCATGTTGATCCTTTAAACTCCTTTTGGGTACATGATTTATTGAATCAACTTACACACTTAAACATGTTCCATTCAAAATAGTTTAGGAGACACCACATGAGATATGAAGTGATAAGAGACCACATATGTCTTACATGAATATTTAGGGTTATGAAGTTTATATGAAACGATTAATTTCAAATAAGCTTAAGCTTAAATTTTGATAACTTCTTCTTTGTAGTGTATCCTAAAGAAATAAGAGATTATCACTACTACAATCCTTGCGAGGGAAAACATGTGTCGCTCAAACTAAAGTATTCCTTCAGAATGACTTTATTTATAAAGGAATCAATGAGAGGAAATTAGAAGTTGAATAAAATCAAGAATCACAAATTAGTGATGCACCTACAGAGAAACTAGATCAGGAAGCATAAGAAGTTATGGGAGAGCAACATGCTCCGGTAGAGCAAGACCATCGTAGGTCAAACATGATATTTCCTTAACCTGAGAGATATAGATATCTCATGACTAATCAAGGTGATGTATTAATCATGGATTAAGATGAGCTTGTGACCTACCAAACACTTCTCCTAAGTAAGAGAAGTGGCTAGAGGCCATGAAATCTAAAATGGATTTCATGTACTCAAACCATGTTTGGACCTTGGTAGAGCCTTATGTAGAAATTAATCCTATAGAATGCAAGTGGGTCTTCAAAAAGAAGAATAACATGAATCGTAAAGTACATACCAAGAAGCCACGACAGGTTGCTAAGGGCTATAAGAACATTTATAGTATTGACTATGATGACACATTTTCATCATCTGTAATGCTTAAATTTCTTCAAACTTTACTTGCTATTGTTGCATATCATGGTTACGAAATATGGTAGATGGATGCCAAGACTACTTCCCTAAATGAGTTGTTTACATGACATAACTTAAAGGATTTGACATACCAGAAGAAGCCAGAAATATATGCAAGTTACAATAATCAATTTATGGATTAAAGCAAGCTTTTAGAAGTTGGAGTCTTTGTTTTGATGAAATTCTAAAATAGTATGGATTCATTAAAAATGAAGACGAGGCTTATGTATACAAGAAGGTTAGTGGGAGTATGATCGTTTTTCTAATAATATATGTAGATGGCATATTACTCATTGTAAACAATCCCTGCCTTTTAGCAAGTGAAAACTTGGTTAGAGAAATGTTTTTCTATGAAGTACCAGGTGAAATAGCCTATATATTCGGAATTCGGATCTATAGAGATAGATCACAAAAATATCCATGGCCTAAGTCATAGTACATACATAGACAAAGTTATGAGACACTTTAATATGCATGATTCCAAGAAAGGATTCATACTTATGCAACATGACTTGTGTCTACAAAAACACAATGCTTTTCAACTATGGAATAAAGGTACTACAAAGATAAGATCCCATATGCATCTACAATAGGACCTATTGTGTATTCCATGTTATGTACTCAAACAAATGTCTTGTATTCCTTAAGTAAAACAAGTAGGCACTAGTTCGATCTTGGTTATGCTCATTGGGTTGCTGTCAAGAATACCCTTGAGTACTTGAGAAGGACTAAGGACTCATTCTTGATATATGCAGGTCTGGAAGAGCTCATTGTAATACGACAAACTATGATAGCTTCGATAAATATATAGATGACTTAGATCACAATCTGGTTATATGTTTTGCTAAATTGGTGAAATTGTGAGCTTGACAAGTTCAAAGCATGATACAATTGTTGATTTTACAATCGAGGTAGAGTATATTGTTTCCTCAAATGCAGCAAAGAAAGTTGTTTGGATCAAGAAGTTCATCAGCGAACTCGGCATAATCCTTAGAATAGTCGATCCTATTAAAATCTATTGTGATAATAACGGTGTTATCACACAAGCTAAGGAGCCTAGATCACATCACATATTTAGACATATACTTAGGAATTACCACCTTATCTGAGAGATAATATATAGAGGAGATTTAAAGATATGCAGATTGCGAACACTTGGCAATGTTGTTGATACACCGATAAATCCTCTTGCACAACAGAAGCATGATGACAATACTAGATATATGGGCATTACATGTATTCCTGATTGGCTTTAGTGCTAGTGAGAGGTTGCATGTCTAAGTTCTAAAGGCTAATAGTTTTATTATAACTTGGTAATTGTATCAAATTATCTATCAGTAATAATAATCCATTTCTTTATTGTGTTTATTTTTTCAAAATAATAAAGTCCCTAGAATATCTAGTCCATTTGATGAAGCTTTAAGTGTGACTTAATCATGATACCACATGAAATAGGATAACATTAAAGCATTAGGACTATTAGGTGGATAAGCTAATGATCTCATCTCGCGAACCATTGATAAAGAGTTATCAAGTCTTCACATAGGTATACATATTATGAGTAATATTTATACTGAATTGATCCACCATAAGAGTACTACATACAATGTTATGCAAGTGTCATAAGTTATTCTCAAGGTGATAATGATGTATATCCCCACCCTTCGACCTGAAACCATTATGGATCCTAGATATAGAGTCGAGTAATTTATTGTCGAGCAAACATTATCCATGACATAATGACCATAAAGAAGGTTGATGGTGTCATACCCTAATTTTAACCCTAAGATCCCACATATCATTGCATACAAACAAGGTCACATCTTGATCCCCCCCTCTCATCTTTAGGATTGCTTCTTGATGGGATCACCAAACACCTATTTGTTGGTGTTTTACCTTTGTGTTTATATGATTAATTACTTGTCTAACCACTAAAAAATATAGCAAAAATATTTTCTATTTCCTTAAGTTTATTGTGCAAGATAGGGCTTTTCAATCAAGAGCATCTCAAACTTTTGTTGCTTACTTCTCAAGGAAAGTCTAAGGTTCATGTGTTTATTTCCATGCCTTCTTCAAAAATAAAATTCAAGCTTTGAGAAATCTAATCAATAGTAAATCAAGGAAACCTTATTTTGAGTTCATATGATCACCCATGTTCTTTGAAATGCAAGGAATGTCCAAGTACACAAGCTTGTTGTTGAGACAGTTTTTAAGTGTCGGGTTTTGTTATCGTATCCACAGAGATTGTAAGATATTGGCACTGCCGTTCAATGGTTGAATTAATCTTAACTTAATGTAACACTAGGGTTTTGGGTTTTAATCAAGTTATCTTGCATACAAAGTAATTAATTGCGGTAAAAGTTATGTTTTGATTAATATGAGAAATATTGTCAGAGTTAGGTTTCAATGATTACATTTGCTTTGCATGTTTTTGCACGGTCAACAATATTATAAACTCCTTTAGATGATAAATAATTTCACAAGGTCCTCTCAATGCGTTTCTCTCGAACACCCATTGTGAGTTTTGTCATTTTTGATCCATTGTTTCTCTCGAACACAATCTATCAAAATGACAACTTTTTGGTTCAACCTTATGGTGAACAAAATCATTCGTTACTATCTCTAGCTAACAAACAAGTTTGGATGAAAACCTAGGTCAAGAATCGGTAAACATCTCTCGATCAAATACCAACACAAAGAGTTTTAAATAGAAACAAAGTTTTCATCATATATTTACCGTTAAAGAGTTTACAAATGAGGATCCTTACATTTACACACAAAGCTTGGAAATCACCTACATCTAATCTTGACAAATGGAGACTTAGCTACTCATTTTCATGGTAGCTTGGTCGGCAAGTAAGAAAAGAGGGTTGATCAACATCCAAGTCGAATGATCGAAGTTGGATGGGAATCCACCTTCTTTTTTGTGGAAGATGGTTGCTAGATGAAGAGAAATGAAATTAGGGCATCCAAAATCCCTCCAAACAATGTTGTAAAATATCTAAGAGAAAGTACAAAAAATGGAAAAGTTGGTAAAAAGTGGTATGGGCTCAAAAAGTGGCACCTGCTACTTATAGACAAGTGCAGGACTGTCACGTTCGCTAGGCGAGCAGAATGGCTCGCCTAGCGAAGGCCAAAAATGGGCACAAAATGCCCCTGCGCCCAGAGAAAACTGGGCCTGTGGAACTGTCATGTTCGCCTAGCGAACAGACCTTCGCCTAGCGAAGAACTCGCTTCAACCTTCGCCCCAGCGAGGTTGAGAGGTTTTGCTACTGGAATGCTCGCTGGGGACTCGCTAGAGCCTCGCCTAGCGAGCTAGTGCTGGCTGCTCTTTTCACCAAAACAGACTGAATTCGCTGCCACTTCGCCTTCAGTTCGCCTAGCGAATTAATTAACCAATTTACTGGAGCCTTTCGCCAGGAGCTCGCCTAGCGAAGGTTTTGCTTCGCCACATCCTCGCCTAGCGAGCTGGCAGATGAAATGCTCCTTTGCCTTGGTTCCTTTGCCAATTCTCTTGTGTCTTTATTATCAATTAATTCATGCCTTTCCTGCACAATAACAAACACATCAAAGACACCAAGCTTGTTTATCAATGTACGCATTCCATGTAAAATAAATGTGATTTTGACAATTTTAGCAAGGCAAAAGAGTGAAAGATGCCCACATATGATAGCTCAAATAAGCACTTTTGGGCATCTAACAACTCTCCCCAACTAGATTCTTGCTTGTCCTCAAGCAAAGTATGCCTCTTGAAGGACAAGAGGATTTGCATAAAGAAACAGTTTCTCCGAAGTTGGATAAACGGCTCAAACACAAGCGAAATTCGCATATACAAGTTCCCAACGGTTTGAATAAAATAATACCTAGGAACTTAAACTTAAATAGCAATGCAAAATATTTATCTATCTACAACAATACTCTTCTGAATGAATCATCCTATCTCTCCTCTTCGAATAAGGAATGAAGATTTAGCGCGTTTGCAACCGCGGGACTAATCTCGCTCTCTAACAAATAATGAAGAAATCAAACAGATTCATACAATGTCTAATCAATTAAAAATGGTACTGTGGAAGCATAAAGATCACTAAGGGCTTTTCGGTTGAAGCTTGGTCAGGTTAACAAACAAGGGTCATTTCTAAGGCCATTGAAACGAAAGTGCCGATGCAAAAGAGACATTCACAGTATTATTCACACTACTCGACTTGTTTCATCTGTTTCTTATTTGTAACCTTCACAACACATATTCCACAACTCAACTCTTATTTTTCACTATTTTTCTTCCAAGCAAGCATTCATTTTCATTCTTTATATTTTTGTTCTTTTCTTTCACATCAAATGTACAAAACAGATGTTTCTTTTCTATATTTTCTATACATATATTTTTCTATGCTTGCTCGGTTTTTCTTTTTTTTTTAAGAGTTGTGGTGCTTACCAATTCTTTTTCGTTCTCCCCAACTTATTTCTTCCACACCCTAAGTGAATGCTCTTACCTTTTTACGGCAAAAGAACAATAATCAATATTTTCCGGGTTGTAAAAAAGATTTTTGAGATCTCGCTTTATTTCAAGCCGAGATTCAACTGTTTAGGCTCAAAGGGGTTAACAAATACTCTCTCTGCTCACAGGTAAGTTGTTTTTGGATGTAGTTGTGCTCGAAAGAAAACAAGTGCCTTGATCATTTCTAATTGCTTCCACAATTTCACAATAATAACAGACAAATAATGAATCACATGAATCAACAAAACTTATTAGAATCCAGCATTTAAGTGAACAATGGAGGTTTCCTCACACTTTGTGGTTTTAGGTTCTAGATGAAACATTCATTCAATTATGTTGCACAAAGACAATATTCAATTTACCAAAAAGAGTAAAGTTCCTAAAGCATTCTAAAATTCTAGCCGACGGTAACCATGTACCTTAGCTTCATTCACTTGTTATTCTTATCATTGCCATCCAAGCTCGGATGCACCTTCATTGGGTACTTCTTGAGGAGCAACCAATCTAGAAGGGTTTGCCACTCATTCACCCAAAAATTTATTAAACACACAAAATTAACAACAAACATAAATATCATTAACTGAAAAGTAAAATTTTGTTCGTGGGGGACAAAACACCCCAATAGTACAACCCATGGTCAAAATACAAAATTCAAAAGTACAAAAAAAAATGCCATAATAAAAACTGAAATACAAAAACAAAAACTTAACCCACAAAGGGCTCAAGACTCCTCCAAACTACCGGCCTCAGAACCGGTCGCCTCATCATCATCCTCATCATCATCATCAGCTCCCACCCCCTCAGAATAGACTGGCACGTCCACGGGCCAATTTGCATTAGTCAGAAACTGCTCCCGTGTCATCAAAGCATGTGCACCACTACCCTGCAGCTGCAAACGCTGCATCGAGTCGTGCATGTCAATCATAGCCCTCTGCGATGCTGCCATCCACTCGAAATTGAATTCACACGCAGCCCGGAGGTATGGATCGACCCTGGGAGTAGAAGCACTAGGACCATCAGAAACCCTAGTGCTACCTGAGGCTGCACTGCTGCCGGTGGCCTTAGCTCTGCAGTATTTTGCCACATACCGATCATCAATAGGAGCCGGGATCCTAACCTGACCCCGAGACGGAAGTCGCACTCGTGCCTTAATGCACAGGCTCATAATCAAACAAGGGAATGCAAGGGGGCAATTCACCCGAGCCCCCGACTTCAGTCCGCTCTCTATTACCGTCTTCAGCTCATTGGCAATGATCCTCGCCACATCAATCTCGACATTGGCGAGGATGGAATGTACTAAATGTGCCACTGGGATCGGCACAGTAGAGGTGTGGGATTTGGGTTGTAT
Source organism: Lathyrus oleraceus (assembly GCF_024323335.1). Classification (NCBI taxonomy): domain Eukaryota; kingdom Viridiplantae; phylum Streptophyta; class Magnoliopsida; order Fabales; family Fabaceae; genus Lathyrus; species Lathyrus oleraceus. Next base: position 497,546,076 of record NC_066585.1, read on the forward strand.
GTTGGTCAAAACCAGAAGTAGAATCAGCTGAGCCATGGGAGTCATGTCCTCCCGATGATATTTCATAGGAACCCCAGATGGGTTCGGCTCAACTGATTTCCCTGGTAAAAGCAGGGCGGCCGTAATTGCTGGGACATCCTTGTGCAGCCAGAGGTCAATATGGTACTGGTCTCTTTGGTCAGCACCCAGCTGAAGCGGCTCCCCGAGGATTTGGTTGATCGTATCCCTGTCAAAAGGAACTGGCCGACCGGCCACTCTAGAGACCCAAGTGAAGGGCTCATCATCATCTGGAAATGCGTTAGCGTAGAACTCCCGCACTGTAGCGATGTCATAGTGTTCCAAGGGATTTATCAACCTATCCCATTTCTTTGTATCGATCAACCCGGCAAAACTCCGATACGTGCCCTGTGGGTTAATCAGAAAACGCTTCTCAGGCAAAATTTTTCGCTTCTCCAAAGCGATGTACCGTGCCGCTTGCTTTGCACCGACAAACTTGTCGGTATCGAATTGGATCGGCACGGTTCGTGAAGTAGTTGCCGCTCCCTTTCTTTTCTTCCCAGCACTAGATCTTGACTCCATTCTGCAAAACAAGAGATAAAGCAACAAACACGAAACAAACAGATTAGAACCAAAACAGTTTTTATAAGGGACTGGTTTGCTCGCTGCTGCTTCGCCTAGCGAAGTGGCAGCGAATGCTCGCCCCAGGTTCGCCTAGCGAGTGCTAGCGAACCTTACGGGTTTTGGGGTTTTCTGCATTTTCAAAATTGTTTCCCCCAAAACCCGTAAATACAAGGCTTCCACAGCAAAACCCAATGATTTCTCATGACTATGAATTGTTCTATGCTATTGGGGATACCTAATTTCATGGAAAACCTAAGTAAGAGTAAATCCCCAATTTAAAAACCTAAATGCACAACATTGCAAACTCCCAAAATTGCATGCAACCTCAAGGTTCCTATCACACCTATCCTATTTACCATTCAAATTTGGAAATAAATAATGCAACAAAAGAAACATGCAATAGGGCAAACCTTGAGGTAAACGGATTTGGAAAGGAGAAGTGGGAAGTGTTTGCAATTGACCGTCACACAAATGTTGTTGATATGGATGCACAGTAGAGAATTTGAGAAGGCAAATCGCACACTTCAGCAGAGCAGTTTAGAAGAATTTTTAGGGTAAGGGCAAAACTGCCCTGCTGAACTGTTTAAATAGAACAGTACTGGTGCACTCGCTACTGCCTCGCCTAGCGAGCAGCCAGCGAGCGCGCTCGCTGCAGCCTCGCCTAGCGAGCTGCAAGCGAGCATGACAGCAAGTGCTTTTGCAAATGCAGCACTTGCATGTCATCCAGCCTGAAAAAGCACACAATACTCATACAACATCAAACATAAAACAGGAAATACTTACAATGTTGGGGTGCCTCCCAACTAGCGCTTGTTTAACGTCGGCTAAGCTCGACGGTGCGATGCTCACAGAGGAGCATCGAGCGGTTGAGCACAACTCTCGCGATCCACATGACCGCCGAGATACACTTTCAATCGTTGGCCGTTCACGGTCCAACTGTCTTTCTCGTCCATGTCTTCAATGATAATGGCCCCGTATTCTTTTACTTCTTTCACCCGAAATGGCCCGGACCATTTTGATTTCAACTTCCCGGGAAACAACTTCAACCGGGAGTTGAACAATAAGACCAATTGTCCGGGCACGAATTCTTTGGTTCGGATCTTCTTGTCATGATATTTCTTTGCTTTTTCCTTGTACAACCAACTTGAGTGGTATGCGGCATTGCGCATCTCCTCCAACTCAAGTAGTTGTACTTTCCTGTTGTTACCGGCCAACTCATGTTCAAAATTTAGAAATTTTAGGGCCCACAAGGCCTTGTGCTCCAATTCAACCGGCAAATGGCAAGTTTTACCAAATACCAATTGAAACGGAGTTAGGCCAATTGGAGCTTTAAAGGCCGTACGGTAGGCCCATAATGCTTCGTCCAATTTTTGGGACCACTCTTTTTTAGAATTAGACACGGTTTTTTCTAGGATTCTCTTAATCTCTCGATTAGAGACCTCCGCTTGCCCGTTAGCCTGAGGGTGGTACGGAGTTGTCACCCTATGCGACACACCATAATGTTTTAGAATTGTTTCCAAAGGTGCATTGCAAAAGTGTGACCCTCCGTCACTTATCAACACTCGGGGTGTTCCAAAACGGGAAAAGATGTTTTTCTTTAAAAATTTTATCACCGTTTTGGCATCCGCCCGAGGTGAGGCAATCGCCTCAACCCACTTAGAGACATAATCAACAGCTACAAGCATGTACTCATTCCCGTAAGAGGGTGGGAAAGGTCCAACAAAATCTATGCCCCAACAATCGAACACTTCCACTTCTTGGATATTTTGGAGAGGCATCTCATCTCTCTTACCTATCCCACCACTTCTTTGGCAACTGTCACAACTTTGCGCATGGGTATGTGCGTCTTTAAAAATAGTTGGCCAATAAAATCCCGATTGAAGAATTTTAGTGGCCGTTCTAACCCCATTATAATGACCGCCATAAGGCGAGTTGTGACAATGCCAAAGGATGCTCTGGGCTTCATCACCAGTTACGCATCTCCTTAACAGGTTGTCGCTACCCAACTTAAACAAGTATGGGTCATCCCAAACATAATACTTCGCATCCGAAAGGAACTTCCTCTTTTGGTTCGAAGTTAGGTCGGCCGGCACACAACCACTAGCCTTGTGGTTTGCAAAGTCTGCAAACCACGGCCTAACTTGAACCTTAAACAATTTTTCATCAGGAAATTCTTCCCGGATTTCCTTTTCAGATGCGGTAACCTCGACATTCACCAAGCGGGATAAATGATCCGCTACCAAGTTTTCCGACCCCTTCTTGTCTTTAATTTCGACATCGAATTCTTGTAACAAGAGGATCCAACGGATGAGCCTTTGCTTCGAATCCGGCTTGGTCAGCAGATATTTAATCGCCGCGTGGTCGGTGTACACCACGACTTTAGACCCTATAAGATAGGACCTAAACTTTTCTAGCGCATACACTATTGCGAGTAGTTCTTTTTCCGTTGTGGCATAATTTATTTGAGCCTCGTTAAGAACCTTACTCGCATAATGTATAGCATGAAAAGTTTTGTCCTTTCTTTGGCCAAGTACCGCTCCAACGGCATAGTCACTCGCGTCACACATTAGTTCAAAATTTTCATTCCAATCGGGAGCGACTATTATTGGAGCGGTAACCAATTTTTCTTTTAAAACCTCGAAAGCTTGCAAACAATCGTCGGTGAAGAGAAATACCTGATCTTTGGCGAGTAAATTGCTCAAAGGTTTAGCCACCTTTGAGAAGTCCTTGATGAAGCGCCGGTAGAACCCCGCGTGCCCCAAAAAACTACGGATGCCCTTCACATTGACCGGAGGGGGTAATTTTTCAATTACATCAACCTTAGCTCTATCCACTTCAAGCCCCCTTTTAGAGACTTTGTGGCCTAGCACAATCCCCTCGGTCACCATAAAGTGACACTTTTCCCAATTTAGCACCAAATTAGTCTTCACACACCTTTCCAACACCGTCTTCAAATTTGCCAAGCATAGACTAAACGTCCCACCAAACACCGAGAAGTCATCCATGAAGACTTCCATTGTTTTCTCTATTAGATCGGCAAAAATAGCTTGGACACATCGTTGGAATGTCGCCGGCGCATTGCAAAGCCCAAAAGGCATTTTTCTGTATGCGAACACTCCAAACGGACACGTGAAAGCCGTCTTCTCATGATCAACCGGGTCAACCGCAATTTGGTTGTACCCGGAGTAGCCGTCTAAAAAACAGTAGTATTGTTGGCCCGATAGTCTTTCAAGCATTTGATCCATAAATGGGAGTGGAAAATGGTCCTTACGAGTCGCGGTATTCAACCGTCTATAATCTATAGACATTCTCCATCCCGTGGCAACTTTAGTCGGGATCAATTCGTCTTTGTCATTACGGATTACGGTCATTCCACCCTTCTTCGGAACCACGTGCACGGGACTAACCCACGGACTATCCGAGATCGGGTAAATCATTCCCGCATCCAAAAGCTTCACCACCTCCTTTCTTACAACCTCTTTCATTGTAGGATTTAAGCGGCGTTGTGGTTGAGCCACCGGCTTGAAATCCTCCTCCATCAAAATCTTGTGCATACAATAGGATGGACTAATTCCTTTAAGATCGGAAAGAGTCCAACCCATAGCTTCTTGATTGGTCTTTAGCACAAATATGAGACGGGCTTCTTCTTCAATTGTCAAAAGGTTGCTTATGATAACCGGCTTGTCCTCGGTATCATCAAGGAATACATATTTCAAAGTCGAAGGTAACTCTTTTAATTCAATTGACGCTTTCTCGTCAATTACCTCCTTCTTCAAATTTTCTTCCTCTACTTCCCACGGTTGTAGGTCTTCCAAGCTATCAAGTTCCTTCAAACATTCCTCAAGAGCTAGCTCCTCTTCAACAGTGAAAACCTCCAATGAGTCGTCGAGAGCTAACTCCATAGGAGATATCTCGTGGATATGCTTTGAAACTTCCATAATAGCGTCTTCGATCACATCGATTCGAAAGCTATCATGTCTATCTTTGGAATGCTTCATCGCCTCGAATAGATCAAAGGTGACCTCCTCATTTTGAACACGCACCTTCATTAAACCGTCATCAACATCAATCATCATTCTTGCGGTCTTCATGAATGGTCGGCCCAATATGAGCGGAGCATCATCATCTTCCTCCATATCAATTACAATAAAATCCACCGGGAAAAAGAATTTGTCGACCTTTACCAACACATCTTGGGCTACGCCATGAGGATGGGTCGTCGACTTATCCGCCAATTGTAATGTCATTCGGATGGACTTAATCTCGATGTTGCCAAGCCTCTTGATAATTGACAAAGGTATTAGATTTATGCTCGACCCCAAGTCAATAAGTCCCTTTCCGACATACACATCACCAATTTTAACCGGCAATGTAACTCTTCCCGGATCAACCTCTTTCTTAGGAAGCGTCCTTTGAATGATGGCACTACAGCTTGCATCAAGGACGATGGTCTCCGGTTCCGTATACCTCCGCTTTTTGGTTAGTATGTCCTTCATGAACTTGGCATACTTTGGCATTTGTTCCAAAGCTTCAGCAAACGGAATGTTTATTTGTAATTGCTTAAAAATATCCATGAACCGGGCGTAATGCCGTTCATTCTCCCTTTTTGACGGGGCGTGAGGGTAAGGAAGGTTTTGGACAGGAGTAGCGCTCACTACCTCCTTCCCTTTCGCTATTCTAGCGCTTTTCCATCTCGGCTTCTTCACTACCTCCCTTATTACCTCATCATTTTTATTCTCCTCAATCTCCACATTTTTTTCATTTTCAACTTCACCATTATTTTTATTCTTTTCAACTACTTCCTCATCACTCCACACTCCTACTTCACCATCAACATTTTCTTCCACTATCTCCTCCTCAATCTCCTTCTCTTTCTCTCTTTTTTCACTCTCCACTCTTTTTTCGTTTTCACTACCCAACTCCCTTCCACTTCTCGTCACAATCGCCTTACAATGCTCCTTAGGATTTGTTTGCGTATTGGCCGAGAAAGAAGGACCGGTTTGTTGTTCAGCTAGTTGCTTGGCAAGTTGCCCCACTTGAGTTTCAAGATTTTTTATGGCCGCGTCATTACTCTTTTGATTGGCCATTGACATTTGCATGAATTGCGTCAATGTCTCTTCCAATTTAGAATTGACTACCGGCGGTTGTTGAGATTGATACGGATTTTGGGGAGGATTTTGACGGCTAGAAGAACCACCTCCATAACCTTGGTTATGATAATAGTTGCTTCTAGGTTGGAACCCTTGGTTCCCTTGGAATTGTTGTTGTTGTTGTTGTTGTTGAGGGTGCGGTTGATAAGGTTGTTGTTGTCTTGGTTGATAGTCCCGTTGATTGGCCATGTAATTTACTTCGTCAAAACCGGGAGGTGGACAAAATCCGGTGTCATGTTCACCTTTACAAAGTTCACAACAAGCTATTTGTTTAGCTTTTGACGGTTCTCTTAACTCTTTGATTTGTTGCGTTAAAAGTTCCACTTGTTGTGAGATGAGCTTGTTTTGGGCAAGTATGGCATCATTCGTCCCTAACTCAAGCACTCCTGCCTTCTTCAAAGAATTTCCACGACTTTGACTTTGAAGATCATTCAAAGCCATACGGTTGATAATGTTGGTGGCTTCTTCGGCACTCTTTGACATCAACGAGCCACCCGAGGTGGCATCCAACAACGTCTTACAGTTTGGTTGAAGTCCATTTCTGAAGATATGGATTTGAGTTAATTCATCAAATCCATGCCCTTTACATTTCCTTAGCATGGACTTGAATCTCTCCCACGCTTCATTCAACGATTCACTGGTTCCTTGAGAAAACACCGAGATGGCCGTCTTTGATTCCATGAATCGGTTATGAGAGAAAAATCTTTCAATGAATTTCTCCTCTAACACATTCCAATCTGTCATTACGGCAGGTGTTTGATCGAGATACCAATCCTTTGCTTTACCGAGCAAAGCGTGAGGAAATAAACGTCTGAACAACGGAAGCTCCTGAGCCTGATCCACTCCGGCAGCCAATGCTATCTCATAGAATTTTGTGAGAAAAGCAAATGGGTCTTCATGGTCCATTCCGGTGAATGGACTCCCATACAATAAATTCAGAGTTCCCGTCTTCATCCCAGCTTGCCTTCCAGTTTGGTTGGCAAACTGAGCGGTGTTCCTTGGACTGTTGATACATGGAGTAGAAATCGGTGGTGGTGGTTGTGGCTCCATGTTTGGTACGAATGGGTGTGGATTTGTGGTTGAAGAACTTTCTCCTTGCTCTTGGCGTTGCCTAGCCTGTTGCCTCCTACGTCTTGTTTTGCTATTGAGCCTCCTTGCGGTTCTCTCGATCTCCGGATCAAAAAGAAGTTCGTCCACAGGGATTTTCCCTCGCATAAAACGTAAGCTGCACACTAAACCAAACGAATTACAAGCACAAGTCAAAAATTCACAAGCTAAAACTTAAACAACCAATGCGATGCTCGCAATATCAATTTACAATCCCCGGCAACGGCGCCATTTTGTTGAGACAGTTTTTAAGTGTCGGGTTTTGTTATCGTATCCACAGAGATTGTAAGATATTGGCACTGCCGTTCAATGGTTGAATTAATCTTAACTTAATGTAACACTAGGGTTTTGGGTTTTAATCAAGTTATCTTGCATACAAAGTAATTAATTGCGGTAAAAGTTATGTTTTGATTAATATGAGAAATATTGTCAGAGTTAGGTTTCAATGATTACATTTGCTTTGCATGTTTTTGCACGGTCAACAATATTATAAACTCCTTTAGATGATAAATAATTTCACAAGGTCCTCTCAATGCGTTTCTCTCGAACACCCATTGTGAGTTTTGTCATTTTTGATCCATTGTTTCTCTCGAACACAATCTATCAAAATGACAACTTTTTGGTTCAACCTTATGGTGAACAAAATCATTCGTTACTATCTCTAGCTAACAAACAAGTTTGGATGAAAACCTAGGTCAAGAATCGGTAAACATCTCTCGATCAAATACCAACACAAAGAGTTTTAAATAGAAACAAAGTTTTCATCATATATTTACCGTTAAAGAGTTTACAAATGAGGATCCTTACATTTACACACAAAGCTTGGAAATCACCTACATCTAACCTTGACAAATGGAGACTTAGCTACTCATTTTCATGGTAGCTTGGTCGGCAAGTAAGAAAAGAGGGTTGATCAACATCCAAGTCGAATGATCGAAGTTGGATGGGAATCCACCTTCTTTTTTGTGGAAGATGGTTGCTAGATGAAGAGAAATGAAATTAGGGCATCCAAAATCCCTCTAAACAATGCTGTAAAATATCTAAGAGAAAGTACAAAAAATGGAAAAGTTGGTAAAAAGTGGTATGGGCTCAAAAAGTGGCACCTGCTACTTATAGACAAGTGCAGGACTGTCACGTTCGCTAGGCGAGCAGAATGGCTCGCCTAGCGAAGGCCAAAAATGGGCACAAAATGCCCCTGCGCCCAGAGAAAACTGGGCCTGTGGAACTGTCATGTTCGCCTAGCGAACAGACCTTCGCCTAGCGAAGAACTCGCTTCAACCTTCGCCCCAGCGAGGTTGAGAGGTTTTGCTACTGGAATGCTCGCTGGGGACTCGCTAGAGCCTCGCCTAGCGAGCTAGTGCTGGCTGCTCTTTTCACCAAAACAGACTGAATTCGCTGCCACTTCGCCTTCAGTTCGCCTAGCGAATTAATTAACCAATTTACTGGAGCCTTTCGCCAGGAGCTCGCCTAGCGAAGGTTTTGCTTCGCCACATCCTCGCCTAGCGAGCTGGCAGATGAAATGCTCCTTTGCCTTGGTTCCTTTGCCAATTCTCTTGTGTCTTTATTATCAATTAATTCATGCCTTTCCTGCACAATAACAAACACATCAAAGGCACCAAGCTTGTTTATCAATGTACGCATTCCATGTAAAATAAATGTGATTTTGACAATTTTAGCAAGGCAAAAGAGTGAAAGATGCCCACATATGATAGCTCAAATAAGCACTTTTTTAGCTACTCATTTTCATGGTAGCTTGGTCGGCAAGTAAGAAAAGAGGGTTGATCAACATCCAAGTCGAATGATCGAAGTTGGATGGGAATCCACCTTCTTTTTTGTGGAAGATGGTTGCTAGATGAAGAGAAATGAAATTAGGGCATCCAAAATCCCTCCAAACAATGCTGTAAAATATCTAAGAGAAAGTACAAAAAATGGAAAAGTTGGTAAAAAGTGGTATGGGCTCAAAAAGTGGCACCTGCTACTTATAGACAAGTGCAGGACTGTCACGTTCGCTAGGCGAGCAGAATGGCTCGCCTAGCGAAGGCCAAAAATGGGCACAAAATGCCCCTGCGCCCAGAGAAAACTGGGCCTGTGGAACTGTCATGTTCGCCTAGCGAACAGACCTTCGCCTAGCGAAGAACTCGCTTCAACCTTCGCCCCAGCGAGGTTGAGAGGTTTTGCTACTGGAATGCTCGCTGGGGACTCGCTAGAGCCTCGCCTAGCGAGCTAGTGCTGGCTGCTCTTTTCACCAAAACAGACTGAATTCGCTGCCACTTCGCCTTCAGTTCGCCTAGCGAATTAATTAACCAATTTACTGGAGCCTTTCGCCAGGAGCTCGCCTAGCGAAGGTTTTGCTTCGCCACATCCTCGCCTAGCGAGCTGGCAGATGAAATGCTCCTTTGCCTTGGTTCCTTTGCCAATTCTCTTGTGTCTTTATTATCAATTAATTCATGCCTTTCCTGCACAATAACAAACACATCAAAGGCACCAAGCTTGTTTATCAATGTACGCATTCCATGTAAAATAAATGTGATTTTGACAATTTTAGCAAGGCAAAAGAGTGAAAGATGCCCACATATGATAGCTCAAATAAGCACTTTTGGGCATCTAACACTTGTTCCAAGTGGTTTGACCAAAACGTCAACATTTGAAGTCAAAGTTCCAAGGATCACAAATCCTTCAATTCTCAACATTTTTGAAATCTTCTTTTTGCAGATGACTCTTCTCAACATACTCTACAACTTATCTTTACATGATAAGAGCCAATTATGCTTGGAGGATCATTAAAAGTTTGGGAACATTATAGGTCATTTGGGGACTTAGTGAAATTTAACCTATTTTCAAGTGACTTTTTCTCAACTTTCAAAGATAATAACTTCTTTAATTTTTAACATGTAAGGATGATTATTTTTTCACAATTTCATTTGTGGTGCCCTCAACAACTTTATTTTAAGTATTAAGGTCAAAATATGCTTGGAAGGCCATAGAATTCACTGAGGCATTACAGGTCATTTTCAGTCATGGAACACTTGAATTTTTCTAAGTTATATGATCAGTTTTTCATGTCAACTTCAACATGACATAACTTTGTACCCAAACATCCAAATGGAACCTTTCTTGGCATATTGTGATCTTTGCTATGATGTCAACACCTTGTAAAAAGAATGGGATCAAAAAGCCTCCTGAGTAGGATACCCCATTGGATTGAACACAAGGAACTGAAGAAATTGTCATTGCCCGAATTTTGAATTTCACTAATCTCAATTCCAAGCCAAATTAGCATGTGTTTTGGACCTAAACATGTTTAACCAAGTCTCTAGAAGTTAATTGACCTTTGAAATGCATCATTTGGCTGAGTTTTAATGAGTTGCAAGTCACACTTTTCTCACATTCAGATCAAATTCGTTTTGCACGAATTCAACATCATTCCACACTTATTTGGATCCAAACACATCCCCTAGAAATAGAAGAAGCTACTGCGTTCATTTCCAAGCTTTTGAGAGCTAAGAAATCCCTGCTGCAACTTGAAATTTTCCAGAAAAAACCAACTATCGTGTTTTGAGTTTCAACTTGTTTCAATCCAATTTCTTGATTCCATTAGCATCTTCGGCATCCTCTAAAAATTTTGCAACAATTCCCAAGCTCTTAGACCTTCTGAAGTGCTCTAACCAGATCGAGCTTCATCAACTTCTAATCACCATTTGGACAAGGTAGTTCTGAGCATCATTTGGACTCAAACAAGTTACCACAATGTAGTCCTTCACTCTCAGATGTTTTCCCCTAACTTAACTGGTGTTGACAGATTAGGTTCATCATTTAACTTTATTTTCCGTGGTTTGCTTTCTTCTGAAACTTCTTTGAAATTCCCTTTTCTCGATTTAGATAAATGAATTTGGAGCATAAGGTTGAATTCGGGATGAGAAGAGGATCACAATGATGGTGGTCTCGTATTCTGAATTTACCAAATGATGAAACTTCGGTGAGACCTCACGGGAGAAGATGACCAGAGTGTTCCATGTCGTCTGAGTTTGGCCAGACATGTTGGACAAACGAAATATTTTCATTGGTTATTTTTGAATTGGATCTCATGTGTTGTTTGTAGCGCATTGCATCGTACATCCTAATCTAAGTAGTATTGGATCTGCCACGTCAATTAATGAGGCATGATTCAATGCTTCATATTTTTTTCTAATTTTAATTCTTTTTCTATTATTATTTTTAATTTCTTTTTCTTTTAAAAATTCGTAGTAATTTCATTTTTTATCTAAAAAATCCCAAAATAATTTCTAAAATTCTCTTTTATTTTTCTTCATCTGTTTTTTATTTTTCCACATTTTATTCACTAATTTTTTATTTTTCATGAATTTTATCTTTTTTCCTTTGTTTTAGTTGTTTTAAAAATACATTTCTGCATTTTTTAATTCTGAAAAATTTATTACATGCTTCTTATTTTATTTCTAATCTTCCATAATTTTCTTGGCCATTTATTTGGTGTTTTGAAGGACTTTATGGATTTTTCATTTTATTTTTGTTTTAAAATTCATTTAAAAATACTTTTGGTGCATTTTTATTTCATTTAATGGCATTTATATTTGTGTGACCTTTGTGAACTTCTGTTGGCCTTGGATCATGATGGCTTAGATCATGAGTCTCATTAAACTCAATGGATCTTGGGTGTTGTTGGGGTGAGAACCTAATCCACCAAAATGGATGATTGATTTTGATGATGACTTGATCAAACTTTTGGTCCAATTTGGGTGTGACATATCTTATCATCTTCTTTTCCATCTCCTTCTTTTCCCTTTGATTAATTGGATGATTTATGTCCATCTTGTTAATGATGTGTGTATTGGTACTTGATGAACTGTCATCATTTCAAATCTACCTCCTAATTGATCATGAATCATTTAAGGTACTTTGGATTGATGCATAAGTTTGTCCCAAGTGTCATGAAGTATGGATTGAAATAATGGATCATCCTCCTAGATTTTGTGCTTGATCATTCCTTCTTTTTTGTTCTTTTTTATGTGGCATGACTTTAGGAGAATGATTTACATATCGTTTCTCTAGCATGTATTAACACTAACATTATTATTGACCGACCTCAGACAGTTGTGACGTTTATGTAAGTCTAATTATGATTGCTTAACATTGCGCTAAGTTTGTCCCAAAAGCAAATGCATTTTTATAAGTGAGATTGTAAGTCTCCTACTCCTCATGGTATTGTGTGAAAATATTACTCCATTTTCATTTGTGAGAGCTAGTGACATACTTGTTGATTTTTATCCAAGTTGGAGCCCTTCTCATAATGATGTATAGGTTTATGTTTTCATGCTTGTGGGTGAATAGTTGAGTTTTCTCCAAAAAATGACCAAACCATCTTTCATTTTTGATTACTAACATTTTACTTGTATTAACTTTTACTTCAAAGTCATATACTTTATGCTCTTTTATTTTATGTCGTTTACTTTATACTTTATGTTTAGTATCCCATATCATATTATTTGTGATTATGTCATTTGTTCTTTGTCCATTTAGACTTTTCTTTTATATCCTTGTAAAGAAAACACTAATAAAGAAAAACCTAAAAAAGAAGCTTGGTTCTCCTGACTCATGGACTTGTGGTTACTATCCTTGGCATCATTGTGGAGTTATAGACATAGAATTAGGATCTTGACTTTTGCTTTGGGGCTTGTGATTTGAGACCTTGGAATCCATTTGGTACATTTGACTTGGGACTTCCTTTGAAGACTTGGTTTTGTTATTTTGGTTTCATCTGATACCTTGGAACCCATCTATTTTGGTTTCATATGATATTATTTGCTTATTTTGCTTGTTTGAGACTTAATCCAAAGGAGGGAATTCTTGCTTGACTTATGTCATAAAGCTTTCTATCTCTTGGTTAGATCTTTTCTCTCTAGATTTTACTTTATACTCTAGGATAGTCTGTTCTTCTCCTCCCTTTATTTAATTTTCAAACTTCTCCCCCTTTTCAAAAATCTTCTTGTTTTAACTTGAACCACTTTCTCAATAAACCTTGAGTTTTGTCAAGTGATTTTCAAAACCATTTCCTAATAAATTATAATTCATCTTAAGCATATTTAGACCAATTTCAAAATACCTAAAAGAATGCATAACTCATTCAAGCTATTTTGTGCCATTTGTGCACTTTTTTTTATAAAAAAACTTCATTTGTAAGAGCTAGTGGCATACTTGTTGATCCTTATCCAAGTTGGAGCCCTTCTCATGACGATGCAAAGTTCTCATACTTGTGGATGACTAATTGAGTATTCTCCTTAAAATGACAAAATACATTTCCCTTAAAAATGAATCAAAACAAACATATTTGTTATTTTTACCATGAACTACGAGGTTTTGATCCTCCATTGCACTTTTGTTGGTATGTAGGCGTGAGATTTCAAAATATCTTGGCAAACACAAAAATTATAAAAAGAAACATTTTTTCCCATCTCTCCAATCTTTTGCAAACAACACCCTTTTTAAAATAAAAATGTACACATTTTTAAAGAGGTTCCCATGGAGTACCATGGATGTTTAGGGTGCTAACATCTTCCCTTTGTTGGTGTAAGCCCTAGAGGCCAATACTTTTGGTACTTGTATCGAATTATTTATTAATAATAAAAGGCTTTTTTCTTTATTATGTTTGTTTAATAAAGTCCCTAGAATAGTTAGTCCGTTTAATGTATCAAGTGTGACTTAATCACGAGATTCCATTAAACATAAGGACATTATTCGTAAAGTATCTATAGTTGAGCTTTGTTGTGAAGTGGGATAACATTAAAGCATTAAGACTACTATGTATATAGACTGATGATCACATCCCATGGATCATAGATAAGGAGTTATCAAGTCTTAAACATAGGTATGAATATTAGGAGTAATATTTATACTGGATTGACCCGCTATGAGAATACTATATAAAATGTTATGCAAAATGTCATAAGTTATTCTCATGGTGATAGTGGTGTATACCACCCTTCGACCTGAAACCACTATGGATCCTAGGTGTAGAGTCGAATGCTTTATTGCTGATCAAACATTGTCCGTAACTGAATGACCATAAAGATAGTTGACGGGTACTCCACAAAGCATGTTGAGGGACATGAGTGACCTAGATGGAATTTGCCCATCCTACGTAACAGGATAAATGTCTAAGGGCCTAATATTGAATTGGACAAGGATGGAACGGTCTATGTCTTGTGTTCAATATATACATAAGGGAAAAATGGTAATTATACACACAAGTGTTATCACAAAAGGATTTGTCAGATCACATGACATTTTTGTGTCTTAGGTAGCAGTGATGTCTTGCTAGATATCGCTCACTGTTTATCATGTTAAATACGTGATTCAATATAATTGCCAATGTCACGAAAACATACAGGGTCACACACAAAAGGACGGGTTGATGAGAGATAGAGTAAATAAGGAACACCATAAGGTACAATTCACTTAAGTGAATTGTAGAACATCGTAAGGTACGATGCACTTAAGTAGAATACGAAATATGGTAAGGTACCACACGCTTAAGTGATTTTGGTATATCATAAGATATGGGCCACATACACTTAAGTGAGACTTTTAGCTTACAACCCACACAAGTGGTTTTGTAAATAGAACCATTATACAGAAGCATTTGTTTAGATGAAATTTCATTTCTCTCTCTCTCTCTCTCTCTCACTCACTTAAAGCCTTCATTCGTAGCAGCTATCACTAAGATTAAAGGAATTCGTTTGTGTGGACTGAGTAGAGGTGTTGTCACCATTCAACGTTCATGATCATTCCTTAGATCTGCATCAAAGGTTTCAATCGCCACAAGAGGTAACAATTTCTATCATTGATCATGCCCATTCGTAAGGATCACTAAAGGAGAAAATTTTAATTTCCGTTGTGTGTTGGATCGCTATTCTCCTTCACCCTTTGCATAACTAACCCCCGGACCCTTATCTCTTTTATTAGTTTTGTTTTAAAAACTTATTCGGGTTTTGTTCGTACTTTTTTCCTTTTCTTTTGGAAACAATAAAAGCGCAGTGGCGAATCTTGCTTTATGAGTAAAGTTAATCAATAACTTAATCTAAAAAATTTTAGCACTACAAAAAAATGGCGACTCTGCTAGGGAGTAATCCCTAGTGGGTTAAGCCCATCTTTGTTTTTGTCTATATATTATGATTGATGTTGTTTGTTATTGATTGTTCTATCTAGTTCTTGGTGATCTCTATGTGGTGAGATAAGTCTTATACCCGGACTTGAGAGATCTTATGATAGGAGGGTGGTATATTCATGTTTGGCTTACGTGGAGTTAATCCTTAATAAGCTGACTTGAGATCCCCCATTCAGTGGAGGCCCCTTTGGGATTATTGATGTCACACTAGTAGTCGTAGTTGGTATTAATTTTTCCTACCTGGGAGCCCGAGAAGCTGAGGACCTTAGAACCCTTAACCCATCTTGGCCTTTTAGGATGTAGTGCGTTGTCTATTCATGTGTAGACTTGAACTAGTTAACGCTATACTACATTTGGACGAGTTTCTCTTGAGAATATTATTGGTTGGTGAGTATTCGTTTAAGCCGGTAATATCCAAAAGATGGAACTATCACTCTGGGAACTTTTTAGAACCTTGTTCTACAGGTGATGATACCCTCAGTACATACCTTGTGGGTTGATTCTTACCCTTGGCTCCATGCTCGTGACTCCGAACCTTTGGACCTTGCTTGTGTGCCTTGTGTGATCCTGTTTGTGATTGTTGCATCATGCATTCATTACATTCATGAGAATTGTTCTCAATTTTCAAGGAACTTAGAGACTCTATTTGCAAACATGGCAGATATTTTGATCATGGATATTGGAAGGAGGAATACTTGGAAATACAACTTCAGATGTCCCGATCTCATGGAATTAACGAAGCTAGAATATTTTGTTGATGATCCTAAGGGTTTTAGAGACCGTTTTGGAAGACTTTTATATGTTCTATCTACTGATATTGAGGATGGTCTTCTTTGTACTTTGGTTTAGTTCTATGATCCTGTTTACCGGTGCTTCACTTTCCCTGATTATCAGTTGTTGCCCACCATGGAGGAGTATGCTTATCTTTTGGGTATGACAGTTTCTGATAGAGTTCCTTTTAGTGGGGTTAAAGGAATTCTTGAATCTCAAGTTATTGTTGAAGCCATTCACCTGAGGAAGTCTGACATAAATGCTAATCTCACTATCAAAGGAGGTATCAGAAGGTTGACTTCAAAGTTTCTAACTAAGAAATCCTTTTCTTTTGCCAACGCTGGTAGTATGGTGGCCTTTGAAGCTATTTGTGCCTTACTCATCTATGGTTTGGTCTTGTTTCCCAACATTGAAACTTTTGTTGATGTTAATGCTAAGAGGATCTTCTTGATTAGGAATATGGTTCCAACATTTCTCGGTGACACCTATTTCTCCATTCACCATATGAATTCTAAAGGAGGTGGAACTATTGTTTGTTATGCGCCTTTACTGTACAAGTGGTTTATTTCTCACTTGCCGTAGTCCCATATCTTCAAAGAAAACAAGGATTGTTTAAGGTGGTCTCAAATACTTAAGTCTATCACCAATGATCACATAGCTTGGTATGCTTATGTTTACGACGACGTTGAGATTATTGATAGTTGTGGGGAGTTCTCTAATGTGCCTCTTCTTGGTACACAAGGAGGAATCAATTACAATTTGACTTTGGTAAGACATCAACTTGGGTTTGTTATGAAAGACAAACATAAGAACACTTTGTTAGAGGGTTTATTTTTCCAAGAAGGGAAAGCCACTCAAGGATTGAAAGCTAGAATGGTACGTGATTGGCACAATGTTCATAAGAAAGGAAAAAGTAAGCTTGGATTGAAGAATTGTATAGATATGGAGCCTTACACTAGTTGGGTGAAGAAGAGAGAAAAAGAATTCAATATGCCATATGCTTTTGAAATACCTATGTCTTTAGTAATGGTAAAATCGCCCACTATTAAAGGCATAAGGGAGTTGCAACAGGATTTGGATAGGATGAAGCAGGAGAGGGATGATTGGGAAGACAAGTTTCACACTTCACACCTTTAGAAAGTAGAATTGCAGGAGCAGTTAAAAGAAAAGGGTGACTTGATAGAATTGCTTGAGAAACATGTTGTGAAGAGATCAAGTGACCAAGAGGATTTATTTTCCTCTAACAGTTCGTCATCTACTTACCTTCCTACTTCCGGTGTTTGGAAAGGCAATGTAGACCAACTTGTGATAGAGAAGGATGCTATGAAAAGCAACTATGAAAGAGAGATCAAAAGGCTTCGTAAGAAGTATCATCTTGGAGTTGGGTCATCATCGGGCATGATTCCATATATCTAGTTTCTTTCCATTTTTGATCATTGAAATTGTATTTTTGATTATAGTCCTTTATGTTATTAATAAAATGAGATTTTCAGTACATCGAAATATGTTATTCCCATTATGATGTTTGCAATTTATGTCTTAAAGTTCCTTGAAAAATAATAATAATAACATTCACATTTGCATTTTGCATATCATGCATCATGTTGTATCTAGGTCTTGCTTTGAGTAAGTCTGCCATGGGTCTTATATCTTTCTTGGTCTTCATCAAGACAAGTTGTATCACTGGTACAATACTCGAGCTAACTAGTTGAAGAAGATGGATCGTTTAGAGCAAGAGAATCATGAACTCCGTGAAGAGGTAACTACTTTGAGGAAAAATTTATGAGAGGCTTACTGCTATGATGGAAACTTTGGTGGCTGCTCAGAATCAACCACCTCCTTCTCCTCATACTTTGCTTCAGATGACTGTAATTTGCAAAATCGTCTCTACGCCCATCTTTGTGCCTCTAGTCAGTGTTCCGCAGTACCACATGCCTTCTGCTTTCCCTTGGAGCATGCCTCATAAATTCGTGCCTGAAGGGTATCAACCTGTTGTTGAAGTTCCTATGGTTCAAATGATTATATCAGTACCACCTCTAGTGGTTCATGTTATTCCTTATTTCGAAGAATATTCCATGCTGACCATAGCGAAACTATTGGCGTCTACGAAATAATGGACGAGTTTCAAGATCTTTTTCAAGCTATGCAAAAAGAGATTCAGGCTTTGAGGGGAAAAATCTGTTTGGGAAGAATGATCATGATCTATGCTTAGTTCCTAATGTGAAGATTCCGCATAAGTTCAAGGTACTGGATTTCGAGAAGTATAAGGGAAACTCTTATCTTGTTAGTCATCTGATGATGTACACTCGTAAGATGTCGACTCAGAATGACAACCATCAATTGTTGGTACACTACTTTCAAGACAGTTTGACTGGTGCCTCTTTGAAATGGTATGTGGGGCTTAATAGCACTCAGATCCGAATGTTCAATGATCTAGGTGAGGCGTTCGTTCGTCAGTACAAGTCTAATGTCGACATGGCACCGGGAAGAGATCAACTTTGTGCTATGTCCCAAAAGCATAAAGAAACTTTCAAGGAGTATGCACAGAGATGAAGCAAGATTGTTGCATGGGTTAGTCCTCAGTTGGAAGAAAAGGAAATGACAAAGTTGTTCTTTAAGACTTCGATTCCATTTTACTATGACCGGATGGTTGCAAGCGCTCATAGTGATTTTACTGATATTGTAAATATGGGTTTAAGATTAGAGGAAAGTGTCTGTGAGGGACGATTAAAAGAAGGTGGTTCATCTGAGAGTTCTAAAAAGTATTGGAATGGGATACCCAAGAAGTAGGAACTTGATGCTAATGCTATCTCGCAGGAGAAACGTAGGAGACTTCCAAGGAATAGTCAACGTCATTAGCATGTGGCATCAGTAACTCCAAATATTAATTCTACTATGGTTGTTCAAGTAACACCAAGTTATCAACCGCGTTTTCAACAATGTACAAGTCAACATAATCAACAGAATCGTGCCCATAGGTCCGCACAATTTGATCATATTCCAATGAACTATACAAAGTTATTTCCTGCTTTAATATAGAAGAATTTGGTACAAACAAGAACTCCATCAGTTATTCCGAAAGAGCTTCCATGGTAGTATAAACCTGATCAACATTGTGCATTCCACCAAGGAGCACCCGGTCATGATATTGAAAATTGTTTCGCTTTGAAAGCTGAGGTGAGAAGGTTAATGCAAAGTGGTATTTTGTATTTTGAAAACTCTAGTCCCAATGTACAAGCTAATCTGTTGCCCAAACATGGTGGTGCAACTGTGAATATGGTCGAAGGATGTCTAGGAAAATACCGAGTTTTTGATGTCAACCTGATCAGAAGATCCTTGGTCAAAATGCACACAACTTTTTATGAGTTGAGCTATTATGAGCATGGCCATGCTTCTTGCCATATTTGTTCCAGAGATCCCCGAGGGTGTGCTGTTGTGAAAGATACTTACAAGAAATGCTGGATCAAAATCTTATTCAAATTACAAGGGACAAAAATGAAGATGAGCCTAAGGTGAATGTTATAGTCCCCCATTTCAATCTCCCAGAACCAGTTGTGATTGCATATAATGGTCAGGAGCCTGTCATTTCTCCGTTGGTTATTCATTTGGAGGGTCTTACGCCTTACGAATCTGATAAAGCTATGCCTTACAAGTATAGTTCTACCTTGGTGGAAGATGTTAAAGAGGTGTCTATTCCTTTTTTTGTCTATTGTAAACATTGCCGATGTAAGTGATGTGACCCGAAGTGGTCGAGTATTTGCTAATGCAGCTCCTAAGAGGATTGAAGATGCGATGATAGAGAAATAAACTTAAGAGAAACTCTTATTATGCAAATCGGCCAGTCCAACATTGTGAATCAGAGTCCTGATCAAGATGAAATGTTGAAATTGATTAAGAATAGTGATTTCAATGTGATGGACCAGTTGTTGCACACTCCATCCAAGATATTCGTATTATCTTTACTGATGAGTTAAAAAGCTCATCGAGAGGCTTTGCAGAAGGTCATGAAGTAAGCCTATATGGACCACGACGTATCGATCGATCAATTTGATGGAATTGTGGCCAATATTAGCGCATGTAACAATCTGATCTTTAGTGATGAAGAGTTGCCCGAGTAGAGGAGGAACCACAATTTTTCTCTACATATCTCTATGAACTGTAAAGAAGATGTCATGTCCAATGTGTTGGTGGATACTGGTTCTTCTTTGAGTGTTTTGCCTAAGACCACTCTATTCAAGCTTTCTTATCAAGGTGCTCCAATGAGATTCAGTGGGGTTATTGTGAAGGCCTCCGATGGCTCGAGGAAGAATGTAATTAGGGAGGTTGATCTCCCAATGAAGATAGGTCTCTGCTTATTTCATATCACTTTTCAAGTGATGGATATTCATCCCACCTACAGTTGTCTCTTAGGACCTCCGTGGATTCATGAAGCCGGAGCAGTGACATCGACTCTCCATCAAAAGCTGAAGTTTGTGAAGAATGGGAAGTTAGTGATCATGGGTGGCGAGTAGGCCATGTTAGTAAGTCATCTCTCTTTATTTTCATACATTGATACCGACGAAGATGGGGGAACATCGTTGCAAGCTCTTTCTGTTGATGATATTGCTTCTAGAAAGAATGAGGAATCCATGACATCTTTGAGAGATGCCCAACATGTGATGGAGAATGGTCAATCTGCTAGGTAGGGACAAGTTGTTTAACTTTACGAGAACAAGAACAAGAACAAGTCTGGTTTAGGCTTTTCACCTGGTTCAACCCAAAGAGATTTGAAGCAAATTTAGGAAGTGTTTCACAGTGCTGGATTTATTCATTCTAAGGATCAATCTGCTGCCGCCATCCTAGAGGATGATGATGTGCAAGAAGCGCCAAACTTTGTGACACATGGATCAATATTCCAAAATTGGATTACTATTGATGTTCCTTATGTTATTCACTTATCAAAGTAATATGTTTTTTTGTTGTTATTTTCAAAAATCCTTTCACTATGCCCAAAGTGAAAGTGAATCTATGTGGGCTTTATTTCAGATTTTATCATCATTAATAAAACGTTATTTCGTTTATCCATATTATGTTTTAATTTTTTTATTTTTATGAAAAAAATGGTAACATAAAAAATAAGATAATAATCACTCTTATATCTGCATCAAAATGGGCATTTATCTGTTCCTATTCTAAAATCAAGCATAAAATCATTGTACAGATTAATTATTAAACCCATTGAAAACAATGACCTTATGCCCTCTCCCAACTTTGAATTCCATGTATTCGAAATGGAAGAAGAGGATGATGAAGAGATTCCTGATGAGATTTCTCGGTTGCTTGATCACGAGGAGAAGACCATTCAACCTCATAAAGAGTCGCTGGAAGTGATTAATTTGGGTTCTGAAGAGAACAAGAAAGAAGTCAATATTGAGGCGCTGCTTTGTCCAGATGTTAAGAAAAGGATGATAGAGCTTCTTATAGAATATGTGGATGTGTTTGCTTGGTCTTATCAAGATATGCCAGGTCTTGGTACTGATATTGTGGAGCATCGATTACCATTGAAGCCAGAATGTCCGCTGGTTAAACAGAAGTTGAGAAGAACTCACCCTGATATAGCTGTCAAGATTAAAGAGGAGGTGCAAAAGCATATTGATGATGGGTTCATTGTTACTGTTGAGTATCCTCAATGGGTGGATAATATTGTACCATTTCCAAAGAAAGATGGTAAAGTTCAAATATGTGTTGATTATAGAGACTTGAATAAAGCTAGTCCGAAAGATGATTTTCGTCTGTCACACGTTGCCATGTTGGTAAATAATACAACTAAGTTCAATGTCTTCTCCTTTATGGATGGGTTCTCCAATTATAATCAGATCAAGATGGCATTTGTGGACATGGAAAAAACAACATTTATTATACCCTAGGGAGCATTCTGCTATAGAGTGATGCCTTTCGGTTTAAAGAATACTGGTGCAACGTGCCAAAGAGCCATGACTACTCTTTTCCATGACATGATGCACAAAGAGATATAGGTTTATGTCGACAATATGATTTCTAAGTCAAAGACTGAAGAAAATCAAGGTTGTGTTTGGAAAGAAGATTTCCAAAAATATTTTGACAACATCAAGGAGTATCTGCTTAAACCTCCTATCTTGTCTCCTCTAATGGAAGGAAGACCATTGATTATGTAGTTTACTGTGTTGGAAGAGTCCATGAGTTGTGTGCTTGGACAACATGATGAAACTGGTAGAATGGAGCATGTCATCTACTATTTGAGTAAGAAGTTTACAGATTGTGAATCTCGGTATTCCATGCTTGAGAAGACTTGTTGTGGTTTGGCATGGGCTGCCAAATGTATGCGCCAATATATGATCAATCATACCACTTGGTTGATATCCAAAATGGATCCAATCAAGTATATTTTTGAAAAGCCTACTTTGACTGGGAGGATAGCTCGTTGGCAAATGCTATTATCTGAATATGATATAGAGTACCATACTCAAAAGGCGATAAAAGGAAGTATTCTTATAGATCATTTGACTCACCAACTGATCGATGATTATCAATCCATCAGGTTTGACTTCCCTGATGAAGATGTTATGTACTTAAAAGCTAAAGATTGTGATGAGCCATTGCCTGAAGAAGGAGCAGAGCCTGGATCCCGATGGGGTTTAGTGTTTGATGGAGCTATTAAAGCTTATGGTAATGGAGTTGGGGCAATCATTATTACTCCTAAGGGTTATCATATCTATTTCACTGCAAGATTGATGTTTGATTCTACGAATAATATGGCAGAGTATGCGGCTTGTATCATGGGTCTTGAAGAGGCCATTGATTTGAGAATTAAAATCCTTGATGTGTATGGGGATTCAACCTTGGTGGTTAATCGGATTAAAGGAGAATGAGAGACTCGTCATCCTGGCTTAATTCCTTACAAAGATTATGAAAGGAGGTTGTCAACGTTTTTCAATAAAATAGAGTTTCACCATATACCTCGTGAAGAAAATCAGATGGCAGATGCTTTAGCTACTTTGTCTTCTATGTATAAAGTAAATAGTTGGAATGACGCGCCCAATATCACGATTATGCGCCTTGATAGATCTGCTCATGTGTTTACAACAAAAGAAGTCACAAATGATAAGCCTTGGTATTATGATATTAAGTGTTTCCTCCAAAGTCAGGAGTACCCGCTTGGGGCATCCAATAAAGATAAGAAAACTTTGAGAAGACTGGATGGAAAGATCTTTATGAATGAGGATGTGTTGTACAAGAGAAACTTTGACATGGTCTTGTTAGATGCGTGGATAGACACGAAGTAGGCATGTTAATGTAAGAAGTTCACGAAGGATCCTTTGGTACTCATGCCAATGGACATGTAATGGCTAAGACAATGTTAATGGCAGGTTACTATTGGCTGACAATGGAATCTGATTGTTGTAAATATGTGAAGAAGTTCCATAAATGTCATATTTATGCTTATAAGATTCATGTGCCTTCGACACTTCTCAATGTTATTTCATATACATTGCCTTTCTCTATGTGGGGAATCGATACGATTGGCATGATTGAACCTAAAACTTCGAATGGACATCGTTTCATCCTGGTAGCTATTGATTACTTCACCAAATGGGTTGAAGAAACATCTTTTTTTAATGCGACCAAGGAGGTTGTGGTCCGATTTATCAAGAATAAGATTATTTGCCGATATGGTGTTCCAAGTAAGATCATTATTGATAATGGGTCGAACTTGAATAATAAGATGATGAAAGAACTTTGTGATGACTTCAAGATTGAACATCATAACTTTTCTCCTTACAGACCCAAGATGAATGGGGTTGTTGAAGCTGCAAATAAGAATATTAAGAAGATTATCCAGAAGATGGTCATGACATATAAAGAATTTGCATGAGATGTTCCTGTTTGCTTTGCATGGATATTGTCCGTCCGTCCGCACTTCAACAGGGGTAACCCCTTTCTCTCTCGTGTATGGTATGGAAGCAATGCTTCCTATAGAGGTGAAGATCCCATCAATGTGAGTCTTGATGGAAGCTAATTTGTATGAGGCTGAATGGTGTCAAAATAGATATGATTAGTTGAATTTGATTGAAGAGAAGATAATGACATCTTTGTGTCATGGCCAATTATATTGAAAGAGAATGAAGAAAGCATTTGACAAGAAGGTCCATCCTCGTGTATTCAGAGAAGGTTATCGTGTGCTCAAGAAGATCATGTCTTTCACCACTAATTCTAGGGGAAAGTGGACTCCTAATTATGAAGGCCCATATGTTGTTAAGAGAGCTTTCTCCGGTGGTGCATTGGTTCTTACAACTATGGATGGTGAGGAGCTCCCTCGTCTCGTGAATATCGATGTAGTCAAGAAATACTTTGCCTAAAAATAAAAAATAAAAGAATAACTTGCTAAGTTGAAAAACCCGAAAGGGCGACTTAGGCAAAAATGAGCGTCTCAGTGGATTGAAAACCCGAAAGGGAAGTCCAGGCAAAAGTTAGAGACATGAACATAAAGTAATCATCTCGGTAGATTGAAGCAACATTGTCTATCAAAGATTCCTATTCAGTCATCCTCGACCGAAGTTCAAAGCATAGTGGAATTAAAAGTTGTTAGGGAGAACAGTGGTCATTGTATTTCAATGTATCCCTTTCCATGTATTTACCATTTTTCAACTTTGTAATAATTCACGGAGTCATGCAATTTGCAGACTATCATTCTATCAATAAAATTTGAGCATTTTGCCCATTCGTTTGCTATTCTTATTTTGTTTCAGTTTACAAAATTCCATTTATTTTTTATAATAATTTTTGAAGAAAAATACATCTAATTAATCATGTTTTGAAAATTTACAAAAAAAATTAGTCTTCCTCGATTTGAGAATACGAAAGAGGAATATTAATAGAAATCTCAAGGATGGTCGCATCTTGAAGAATGGAATTCATTGACTACCCTAGACCGGATTTTATTTTATTACATGTGTAATAGTTTCCCCAACATAATATTGCAGGATTGGTAGAATCCCTAGAGAGATCTCCCCCAGCATCTCCACCTTGTTAAGATTAGTCGAGTATCCAATTGTACCGTGTTATCAAT
Source organism: Lathyrus oleraceus (assembly GCF_024323335.1). Classification (NCBI taxonomy): domain Eukaryota; kingdom Viridiplantae; phylum Streptophyta; class Magnoliopsida; order Fabales; family Fabaceae; genus Lathyrus; species Lathyrus oleraceus. The sequence goes on from NC_066585.1 coordinate 497,570,989, forward strand.
CTAACTCCCTTTACGCCTGTTTTTTCAGCATATTCATATTCATATGCATAGCATCATGATGTTTGTTTGTGCATTTTTTGCATTCTCTTGGTCCCTCACCACTTTCTAGTGTTTTCACTCCCCACATAGTGTGTGTGTCCTCTCTCCAATAGAATGTCGACCTTAAGAAGAAAGAGTTTATCCTTTCTAGTTCCCCACAGAGCTTGATCCTCGTGGAAAATTTTGTTTCAATTTTCCTTTCTAGTTTATTATCTAGATGGAATCAATCTCCAATTGAGTTCATGTCCTCATTAGATTGAGTCTTCTTTGACCATTTTCTCTCCAGTTCGTTCCTGGGTTGAATTTTAGTCCCTGTTTGGGCTTATTACCTTTGTTAAGCTATCACTCGGCTGATAGTAGGTAATAGTTCCTCTTACCTTTGATTGGTTTCCTTTGTTAAGTTACCACTTAGTTGGTAGTTGGTAAGAATTATTTTTGGGCTTATTACCTTTGTTAAGCTATCACTCGACTGATAGTAGGTAATAGTTTCTCTTACCTTTGATTGGTTGCCTTTTTTAAGTTACCACTTAACTAGTAGTTTGTAATCATTCTGTTTGGGCTTATTACCTTTGTTAAACTATCACTCGGCTGATAGTAGGTAATAATTCCTCCTACCTTTGATTGGTTGCCTTTGTTAAGTTACCACTTGGCTGGTAGTTAATAATCATTATGTTTGAGCTTATTACCTTTGTTAAGCTATCACTCGGATGATAGTAGGTAATAATTCCTCTTACCTTTGATTGGTTTCCTTTGTTAAGTTACCACTTAGATGGTAGTTGGTAATCATTTTGTTTGGGCTTATTACCTTTGTTACCCTTTGGGAGAAATGTGGTGATGACCTCCTGGGTTGGCAGTCTTTAGGATTACTGTGACTTCTATCACAACCCCCTGAATCCGGAGGAAGAACGTTTTTGACCTCGAACGGTATGGATGTACATGGGTTGGGCAAACCCAATAAAACCAGGTAAAATCCACCCAAACTGACGCAAAAAAATGGGTTAGGTCAGGTTATTAGGTGAACACATTTTTTAAAATTGAAAAATCTTTCAAAATAATTGGGTTATGAGTGACAATTTTTTTTAATGTTTTTTTTGTAATTTAATAAGTGATGAATTTGATGTTTTTAATCTTGGTTGTTTCAATTACAACTTTTTGAACATGTTTTATTTTGTAAGTAATGATTTTAACTTAATTAGGATGTCTCACTTTGATTAAGTTGATGCTAATTCTTGTAAGTTGCAAGTACTTTATGTAATTCTAGATATTACCGTAATGTAGTTTTGATTTTTCTAAATATGTTTATGATGAATTTTATCGTGCATTTATACATTTGATGTTTAAAAAAATAGCAAGAATAGGTTAAACTATTTATATATTGTAAGAAGAAAAAAAATCGGGTAATCGACTATCCAACCCAATGCAATCCACAAATTTATGGTTTTACGCAAACCGACTCAATGATGTTGTAAGTGGTTATTTTACCTCACCTAAACCGGTGTACCTTGTATGGATTCGGTAATTTGTCTAAATCCAACCAAAAGTAATTATTTATTGTTGTTTTCTTTTCGTATCTTTCCCTAATCTATTATGAAAGGATAGAATATAAATAAATATATAATATAATAAAAAATAATGACTTTTGATGATCAACAAGATTTTATGAGAGAAGCTTATTGAGGTTTAATAATGAATTTAGTTGGCTAAAAAGATACACAACTTATTTTTAAAGACATCTAACATTAATTGCAATTTTATAAATGGGTGCTTCCAACTCCTTTATTCTAAACACTAAATAATTGAAGTTAACAAACTTAAAATTTCTATTTGTAAATCAATTGAAAAACAACATTTATTATATGCAAAGGAGAAAAATATGGCTCAAACTCTCATGCTTGTTTATGTTTTGATCACCTTGTTTTCTCTATCTTTTGGAGTAACAACCATTAGAAGTATGCCACTTTTTTAACACCATTTTTTCATTTACTTTATATACAATACATTATCACATTTTAATTACATTCCATTTTACTTATAATGCAGGTAACGTTCGCTGCGTTTCTGACGCTGATTGTCCGGCGGTGTTTTTACCTACAATCTTTAAGTGCATTGACAACTTTTGTGTGCTGATAAGACCTGATAAGACCTGGGGATGAGGATGAAGAAAATTTATAAGTTATGGTCAGTGTTACAATTAAGTTTAAAAATAATTAGACAAATACCCGTCCTAGAGCACGAGATAAATTGAGTTTGAAATAAATATCTTTTTATATTAAATATTAATAAAATAAAAATTAAATAATATATTTGATTAATTAAATAATATATTTGATTAATTAAAAAAATTAATATTATTAATATTCTTTTATATATGATTTATAGAATTATCGATGTATTTGATTTATATATTAAAAATAAACAATTTAAATAGTAGAATATGTCTTTTTATTAGACACATATGATCAATTCTCTATTAGACTTGGACTAACTTTTATATGTATTTTTCTATTGGGCCCAAGTGTCTATATAAGACATTTGACTACCTTTGTGTGGATAACATGTCTGGATAATATTAGTTTTTATCAAATGGCATCACAATAATTCATTTAGGTATTATGGTATCAGATGTAAATCATCTACGTCTTTCTTTCATTTTTTTTCACTTCCACATCTAAGGTTTCTCTTTTCGTCGTAGTTCACAATTACTTCCTTCTGCCTTCATGGCTTCCGACGACGATTCTGATCGTGAAGATCCTGTCATCAAATATTCCACTAATGTACCAAACAACACAATCGATTCTTAAGATCAAGTCTTGATTTCCAGAAACCCCTTTTACCTGCATCCCGGTGAAAACCTTGGTGTCGTTCTTGTTGCACCGCCGTTGGATGATAACAACTACCATAACTGGAGAAAATCTATGCAACGTGCTCTCACATCCAAGAAGAAGCTTGACTTCATCAATGACAGGTACTTGAAGCCCCTTCTGTCTCACCAAGAATTTGAGCTATGGGAACATGCAAATAACATGGTTCTCTCATGGATCATTCGTTCTCTTTCCCCACATATTGCTCAGAGCACCATATATTTTGATTCAGCTTTCGATCTCTGGGAAGATCTTCGTGAAAGATTCACTAAGTGCGACCATTTCCGCTTCTCCGACCTTCTGCGTGAGCTTCACTCCATCAAACAAGGTGACCGCTCTCTTTCACAATACTTTACAGATCTGAAGATTCTTTGGGACGAGCTTGAAGACCTTCGTCCAACACCTTCATGCTATTACATCGTCCCTTGCACATGTTCCTTAGCTAAAGTCGTTCGAAGTTACTAGCACATGGAATATGTTACGTGTTTTTTTTTAAGGTTTGAATGATTCCTACCACAATATCTACATCCAAATCCTCCTTCTTGATCCCCTTCCAAACATCAGTCGTGCATATTCCTTGATTGCACAATAAGTAGTTACTTCTCCTTCTCCCTTCAGTACCATTCCCACTGTTCTTTACTCCAACAATTCCACCAACACTAGTCGTGGACGAGGGAAAACTCCAACTAAAGGTTTGATGGTGTGCATCCACTACAATAAGACAAACTACACAGTGGAATCTTGACACTTCAAACATGGTTTTCCACCTGGGTATCATTCATGGAACATCAAAATTTCAGAGTTCAAGCCTTCTCATAATGCAGATAAGGATGGAGTAATCACGAAGGAAGACTATCAACACATCCTTCTTCTTTTGCAGCAATCCAAGAAGAATGCTCAAGATTCCACTAATGACAAGGGCCTCAGTTTTCACAACATTTCAGATATCCTCAACAAAGGTGCTGACTTTAACTTGTCTTCCATGTGTATTCTTGATTTAGGGGAACTTGACCATGTATGCCCCTACATCAAATGTTTTTTTGAGATTAGGTTTATTGACCTTATCCAAATTCAGCTCCCTAATGGGAACAACATTGTTGCCAACTTCTCATGCACTATACTCTTGACATTTCCTTAATATTATATGATGTTTTCCCCCCAACTGACACAGTAGGTCGTATTTCACCCACACCACCTCTTTCTTCTTCTAGTTCTGAACCTACTGACACATCTCCTTCTAATTTCATATCCTCTCCTAATTCCACAACCCCTTCAGATTCCACTGGCCTTACTTACACACTCATATCTACTAACTCATTCCCTCATGGTGATGTTGAATTCATTGATCCTATACCCCTTAGACAATTCACTAGAATCAAGACTTCCCCTGCTTATCTCCAAGATTTTGTAGGCAATACATTTCATTCTAATATTCATTATGATATTTCTAAGTATGTCTCTTATCATAACATCTCTCCTGCACATCATGCCTTTATTTCTTCTATTACTACTACTTGTGATCCAGTCTCTTTTAAGCAAGTCAACATACATGCTCATTGGGTTCAAGAAATGGACATTGACATCCAAGCTCTTATGGCCAACAAAACATGGGTTTACATACCCCTACCTCCGGGTAAAAAGGCTATAGAGTGTAAATGGGTTTATAAGACCAAGTTCCATGTTGATGGGTCTATTGAATGATATAAAGCTAGGTTAGTTGCTCAAGGATTCACACAAGTTGCAGGTATTGATTTCTTTCACACATTTTCTCTTATTGCCAAGTTGACCATTGTAAGACTTCTCCTTGCATTAACTTCTAGTTTAAATTTATATCTTTTTCAACTTGATGTTCATAACACATTTCTACATGGAGATTTGGATGAGGAAGTGCACATGACTTTACCTAAAGGCAATACACCTTCTTATCCTAACCAAGTGTGCAAACTTTTAAAATCCCTTTACGGTTTAAAATAGTCGAGTCAACAATGGTTTGACAAACTTTCCACTGTTCTTATTTCCAATAATTTCAAATAGTGCCATGTAGATCATTCTTTGTTTATACATCAACGACAAGGTAGTTTCACTGCTATTCTTATTTACTGTCATACCCCAAAAATTACCCATCATTTTTCCTAAAAAAAAAAAAAAAAAAAACGAAAAAAAAAAACGAAAAAAAAAAAAAACGAAAAAAAAAAAACGAAAAAAAAAAAAAAAAAAAAAGAAAAAAAAAGAGAATTTTTTTTAATTAATTAATTAATTAAATAATTAAAATAAATATATAAAAAAAATATAACAAATTATTTTGGACTTGGGTCTCCCTCATTTCAAGCCCATTACCCACGAAATTAGTCTATAAATACTGAAGTTTCAGTAGAGAGAGTTACACTGGGAGATTCACTGGAGAAAGAAGGAAGAGAAGCAAAACACTCTGAGGTTTCCTTGGAACAAAACCTTGAGGAAAAAGAAAGAGAGAGAACAGAGAAGGACGGATAGAAACTTTGGCATAGGAACCCTGCCTACCCGGAGAATTCAGAGTAAAGAAACCCTGAAGGCAGCCCATCTGCACCGAAGCCATCGCTGTCCAATTCCCGCTGCCTAACTTATTCCGATACTACAAGTGGTCAATCCCTTCAACCTTGAATTGACAAACAGGTTTGCGTATCTCTATTGTTTATACTTTCAATTGGCCATATCTACATATATAATGCATCATGATTAAATGTTGATATATAATTTGCTTTCGTATGGGAATTTAAATATGCCAGAATACCCTGAATGTTTGATCATGTTATTCCTGTGATAAAATGCCATAAAATTCAAAGTTTCTAACGTAGGGCTGTTTTCAAATTCAAAATCCGTGGCCGCTCGCTAGCACCTCGCTAGGCGAGCCTGGGGCGAGTATTCGCCTGGCCTTCGCTAGGCAAGGCAGAGGCGAACGAGACAGTACCTGATTCTTCTAGTCTGTTTTTTTTTATGTTTTTATCATAGCCATGCATTATTCATCCTATCCTATTTATTGTTGTGATATTTCTCCGGTGTAATCTTCGATTGCACCCTGATCTGGTGTTCTGACATGTTTCTTTTTTTGAGTTTCGTAAAGGTTCACATATCCCAGGAAAAGGTTATTGGCTAGGTATTCCACTTTATTTGTGGGATACCCTTGTGGAGTTTCACCCTAAATTAATTTTTTAATGTATTAATTTCTAATGTATTAATTTTTTAATATATTATTTTTAATAATTTTAATGTGGAGTTTCATCCTAATTATATAATTAATTGTAAAACTTTGCCTTTGAATAAGTGATCTTGGACCTCTCTTTGTTGCCTTACGATTACGATATTACGGTCATGTCCCGCGAACGTGGGGATACCCTTAGCAAAGACCCTTCGGTTAAATCATCATAAAATAAATTATAGTCCCTCGGATGTTGCCTTCGAATATACAACTTTGTCCCTCGATGACCCTCCGATGTTGCCTACGGTTAAATGATGATAGTCCCTTCGAATGCTAAGGTATCCTCATAACTGTTGCCTTCAATGACCAATCGATGACCCTACGATGACCCTTTTACATCCAAAGGATAAAACTACTTATTTCTCAATAATAAGGACAGTTTTACCCTCATAAGGATAGGAAATACTCATAAAGACCTTGGGTCGGTATAACTCTTAATTGCTGGCTCACAACCTAAAACATTTTTTCACACCTCACACCTTTCAAAATACCTTCAGAAAATCACCACTTGGTATACATTCATACTAGAATCATTACCGAGTTATATTTTTCTAAACAATTTTCAAAACTAAACGAGATAATCACTTTGTATATATTCATACAAGAATCATTACAAAGTTAAATTCTCTTTCCAAAAACAATTTTCCAAACAATTCACAAACACTTTTTTTCAGACAAAAATAGTATAAGTGATCGAGCAATTAAGAGCCCATGGATAACCATGGATACAAAGGGTGCTAACACCTTCCCTTTGTATAATGTACCTCCCGAACCCAAAATCTAAATTAAGGTCTTTCCTGTTCTTTTCCACCTTTCCTTATTGGATAAAAGAAAAGTCGGTGGCGACTCTTGCTAACCGCGACATTGCGATAAAAAACACAAAAAGTCCAGTTCACCGTATGACAGAACTGGCGACTCTGCTGGGGACCCTAAATATTTAAAAAGAGAGGTTACCTTAAAAACAAGATCACTTATTCAATTTGTCTGATTTATTTTTAAGGGATTGCTTGGGTATGTTATGCTTGAGTGAAAGATCCTACACCCGGATCTAGTGTACCTTAGGTAAGTAGCAAGAGATCATCGCGACTGTCCGGCGTATACTGGAATGGTCAAAATGATGGCTACGGTTAATGTGGCACTTTGGATGTCCTGATGTTCCTCATGTTAGTTGAGGAAATATTTGGCATTCGCGTGGTGTCATAAAAGCATTAACCAGACCTTTAGAACCCTAATTGACTCATCCTGGCCATTAGAAAGTAGTGAGATAACTGGCTTCGGTTCCGACTGGAGTTGGTTGAGACTCGATACTACACTCTTTGAGATTGGACTTTAGGGAAGCTTCGGTCAACCACTTGGTGTTGCACTGAAGTGGACTTAAGGAAAGGTCAATGATTTGAGATCCTTCTAGAACCCGGTTACTATTCTAAGACAGGTTGAACCAACCAAACTTCAGTGGGGAGGGTATTTACCTATGGAACTCACGCAAGCCTTAAAACCTAGGAATGATTGTTGTGTGACTTGCTTGTGCTTGTTATTTATCTAACAACATGACATCATAACAACATAACATCATAACATCATGGCATTGTACTAACCATTTCAAGGATTTAGGGATTTAACTCTGCTAAAAAAAAAACAGAAAAAAACAAAAACAAAAGCAAAAACAAAAGAGAAAAGAAAAAAAAGCTCTTTTTGTTAGTTTATGCAAAGTTAAATCCCGAAAGTCCTTGAAAACATTTCATACATTGCATTGCATCGCATAACAGGTATTCTAAAGGATCAGTGTTCTCACGATTTTCCTATCAAACAGATTCCAGCAGATTCAAACAGATTGAACAATGGCTCTCGAACAAACTGTCAAAGATCTCCAGGCCCAGAATGCTCAATTCCAGGAAATGATGCTGAGCTTATCTAAGGGGCAGGAAGAACTGAAAGCTCTTTTGATGGAGAAGAAGAAGGACCAGAAACCTGTGGGTTACATCAACCCGGGGAGAAGGCTTAAGGGACAGGTTACAGGAGTCAAGATTAGAATTCCGAAGGATTTAGAAGAAGAGACCGAGAATGATTCGGAAGATGAGAATCCTAATCTCGTCAATTCTGAGGACGACGATGAAGATTATAAACATGAACAGTACTCTCCGAAGGATGATAAGTACAAGTTGCTGGAAGAACGTATGCTAGCTATGGAGGGGCAGAAAGTGCCCGGTCTGGATTTCGAAAACTTGGGTCTGGTCTCTGATGTGGTCATTCCCCGCAAATTCAAGGTTCCCATTTTCACTAAGTATGATGGTGCCTCTTGTCCTCAGATGCATCTAAGGGCTTATGTGAGAAAGATTCAGCCGCACACTACTGATAAGAAACTGTGGATCCATTTCTTCCAAGAGAGTCTGTCTGGCACACAGTTAGAGTGGTATTATCAGCTTGAGAGCTCTAACATCCGCACATGGACTGATTTAGCAACAGCTTTCTACAAGCACTACCAGTATAATTCTGAGTTAGCGCCTACTCGGCTACAGCTACAAAATATGACTATGGGCTCTAAAGAAAGTTTCAAAGAATATGCTCAAAAGTGGAGAGATTTGGCTGGCAGAGTCAAACCCCCTATGACTGATCGAGAGTTAGTGGACATGTTCATGGGTACACTGACTGGCCCATTCTACAGCCATCTACTGGGAAGTTCCTCGTCAGGTTTCACTGAACTTATCTTGACAGGTGAACGGGTTGAAAGCGGCATTCGAAGTGGAAAGATACAGGCAGCTACTTCTGCAAGCACCAAAAAGTCCTATCAGGGAAAGAATGAATCAAATGCTGTGTACAGTGAGAGGAAGCATAACAAGAAGAATCGTGACCATACTGTTGGGGCAGTTACAATTGCCGCACCGCCATCTCAGAACTTCCAACACAGACAAGACAGGTCGAGAAGACAGTTTACCAAGATCAATATGACTTTAACCCAAGCACTGCAGAGTATGTTAAAGGCCAATTTGATTACCCTCAGAGGCCCTCCTGCAAATCCCAACACTACTTCTCCTCGTTATAATCCCAACGCCAGGTGTGCCTATCACTCCGATAGCCCCGGGCATGATACGAATGATTGCTGGTTGTTGAAGAACAAGATTCAGGATATGATCGACGCTGGAGAAATTGAATTTGATCCTCCGGCGACCCCCAATGTCATCACAGCACCTATGCCTAATCATGACCAGAATGTTAATGTTGTGGACGACAATTCTCACGTTACTGACGTTGCTGATTTAGCATCTCCTCTCCTGATCGTTAAGAAGAATTTATTGCAAGCTGGTTTATTTCCAGGTTGTGCTGAAGATTGCGATCTCTGTGTACTCCGACCCAATGATTGTTTGAAGTTGAAGAACGACATTCAACGGCTGATGGATGATCGTACAATTCTATTTGAAAGGGTTCCTAAGGTGGACAACTCTATTGAAGAGGTATCTGTGATTGCTAGGTCCAAAGCTCCAGTGAAGATTACCGCTACTAGAGTGCCTGTGAAGATTACCGCTGAGCCCAAAATGGCTCCCCTGATTATTACCGCACCTGGCCCCGTGCCATATTCCTCCAGCAAAGCTATTCCGTGGAACTATGGAGGCGACGTTTACATCCATGGCATAAAGCAAGTTGGTAGTTCTGCTAATCCTAATGATATTGTGGGGACTAGTAAAGTTACTCGAAGTGGAAGGATCTACTCCCCAGAAATCTCACCTCCCGCTCCCGAAATTCGAGGAAAAAGACCAGTCAATCCTCCTCAGTCAGAGACATCGGTCGAAGTTACTTCTGAAGATGTTGCCAAACAGGAAATGGAAGAGATGCTGAAAATCATCCGTAAGAGCGATTTTGATGTAGTGGAACAATTGGGGCATACTCCGTCTAAAATCTCAATGTTGTCCTTGTTATTATCCTCTGAATCCCATGCCAATGCATTGATGAAATTCTTGAAGACCGCTCATGTGCCTCAAGAAACATCCGTCGATCAATTCGAACATTATGTTGCTAATTTGACTGTTGACAATGGCCTAGGCTTTTCCGATGCTGACCTGACGCCAGCAGGAAAGAATCACAATAAAGCTCTGCATATCTCCATCGAGTGTGAGGGGATCACCCTGGCTCACGTGTTGATCGACAACGGCTCTTCCTTGAATGTGCTCCCGAAAGCTGTACTCGATAAATTTGACTACAAAGGCATTGAACTGAAACCTAGTGATGTTGTGGTGCGTGCTTACGATGGTGCGAAGAGTGTTGTCTATGGTGAAGTGGTTCTCCCTATCAAGATAGGACCTCAAGTCTTCAGCACTACCTTTCACGTGATGGACATTCGTCTCGCCTACTCCTGCTTGTTGGGGCGCCCTTGGATCCATGGGGCAGGTGCGGTAGCTTCGTCGCTTCATCAAAAGCTGAAGTATCCAATAGCAGGCATGGTCGTCACTGTATGTGGAGAAGAAGAGTATATTGTCAGTAGTGTGCAAGCCTTCAAATACGTCGAGATGGATGGTGAATTCTTTGAGACTCCTTCTCAGTCATTTGAAGTAGTTCCTCCACCCATTCCTGTCCTTAAGCCAACTCCCCTTGTGCCCAAGGTTGTTCGTGCTCCCCCTGTCATGATCTCTCTGAAAGATGCTCAAGCCGCGGTTGAAAATGGTGATCGTGCTGGTTGGGGTCAACTGATCAATGTACCGTACAAGTCTGATAAAGCTGGCCTGGGGTTTAACTCTGGAAAGATAGTCAAAAATCAGATTAATGCTATGGAAGATGCTGATAGTGATTGCGACTTGGATAGCTGGATTTTCCCAACAATTGGTGACGGACTCAATAATTGGAAGGCTGAAGACACTATCCTGATTTCCTTTAGTCAGGAGTAATTGTTATTGCTTATTTTAATGTATTAAATTTTGTTAAAGGTTTTGTCATTTTCATAAGCATATTCATATTCAATAAATCAATGGACCTTTTTGCATTCAAATATTGCGCTCTTTATCTTTCCCGTCATCTTTCAAATAAGCTATGTTTTCTTGCACACACTCACGTAACAATTTGTCGATCCATATCCACTATGGATCCTGTTGGTAATAACTCTTCTACTGTTCATTATAACTTTGAAAATCCGATCTACCAAGCCGAGGATGGAAGTGAGGAAGATTGTGAAGTACCTGAAGAACTTGCCAGAATGTTACTACAAGAAGAAAGGACTATACAGCCGCATGAGGAGTTAGTTGAGACTGTAAATCTGGGTACCGAGGTGGACAAGAGAGAAGTCAAAATAGGAGCAGGCTTGGAAATCAGTGTCAAAAGAAGATTGATTCAAATGCTACATGACTATGTGGAGATTTTTGCTTGGTCTTACGAAGACATGCCAGGGCTGGATACCGATATAGTAGTGCATCGTTTGCCGACGAAGGAAGATTGTCGTCCTGTTAAGCAAAAGGTTCGTCGCATGCGTCCTGAAATGTCCGAGAGAATCAAGGCCGAAGTCATGAAACAATTCGATGCTGGTTTTCTGGCGGTTACTGCTTATCCTCAATGGGTTGCTAATGTGGTACCAGTGCCAAAGAAGGATGGTAAGGTGCGAATGTGTGTGGATTACAGAGATTTGAATAGAGCGAGTCCCAAGGATGATTTCCCACTGCCACACATTGATGTTCTGGTAGAAAACACCGCTCAACACAAGGTATTCTCCTTCATGGATGGATTCTCGGGTTATAACCAGATCAAAATGGCACCTGAGGACATGGAGAAGACTACGTTTGTGACGCAATGGGGCACCTTCTGTTATAAAGTAATGCCGTTTGGTTTAAAGAACGCAGGAGCAACGTACCAGCGTGCTATGGTGGTTTTGTTCCATGACATGATCCATCATGAAATAGAAGTATATGTGGACGATATGATAGCCAGGTCTCATACTGAAGAAGAACATCTCGATCATTTATACAAACTGTTTGAGAGGCTGAAGAAATACAAGTTGAGATTGAACCCGAACAAATGCACCTTTGGAGTAAGATCTGGTAAACTCTTGGGCTTTATTGTCAGTGGTAAAGGTATTGAGGTCGACCCAGCCAAGGTGAGAGCTATTCAAGAGATGCCAGTTCCCCGTACGGATAAAGAAGTCAGAGGTTTCTTGGGACGTTTGAATTACATTGCCCGATTTATTTCCCATTTGACCGCTACTTGCAAACCCATCTTCAAGTTACTGAGAAAAAATCAAGAGATGATATGGAATGATGAATGTCAAGAAGCTTTCGACAAAATCAAGAAGTACCTCCAAGAACCTCCAATTCTGGTGCCACCAGTTGAGGGAAGACCTCTAATCATGTATTTGACCGTTTTAGAAAACTCAATGGGGTGCGTGTTGGGGCAACATGACGAGTCTGGTCGAAAAGAGCATGCCATATACTACCTTAGCAAAAAGTTTACCGACTGTGAAACAAGATACTCACTGCTCGAGAAAACTTGCTGTGCTTTAGCCTGGGCTGCTCGCCGACTAAGACAGTATATGTTGAATCACACCACTTTGTTGATTTCTAAGATGGATCCTATCAAATACATATTTGAGAAACCCGCCCTCTCCGGAAGAATAGCAAGATGGCAGATGATTTTAACAGAGTATGATATCCAGTATACCACCCAAAAAGCAATCAAAGGAAGCGTGCTAGCTGATCATTTGGCTCATCAGGCAGTGAATGATTATCAGTCTATGAATTTTGAGTTCCCAGATGAGGATGTCATGCTTGTTACTGATTATGAAGAACCTGGACCAGAGGAAGGACCCGAAGTGGGATCCCGATGGACTATGGTTTTTGATGGATTGTCTAACGCATTGGGCAACGGTATTGGCGTCGTGATCATTTCCCCCAAGGGTGGCCATACGCCTTTCACCGCTAGACTATGTTTTGAATGCACCAACAATATGGCTGAGTATGAAGCGTGTATTTTGGGACTCAGAGCTGCTATAGACCTAAGAATCAAGTTCTTGAAGGTGTACGGAGACTCAGCCTTAGTAATCAGTCAGGTCAAAGGAGAATGGGACACTAAACATCCGAACCTCATCCCCTATCGAGAGCAGGTGTTGACATTAATCCCATACTTTGAAGAGATCACATTCGAACATATTCCCCGAGAGGAGAACCAGTTGGCAGACGCATTGGCTACCATGTCATCTATGTTCAGAGTCAGATGGGACAATGAAGCTCCCCGGATTACCATTGAACGACTAGACGAACCAGCATATTGTTATGAACTTAATGCTGATGAAGTAGAAGAGAAGCCTTGGTTCCACGAGATAAAAAGATATTTAGAAGCTCAGGAATACCCTGAAGGGACATCCATCAATGACAGGAAATTTCTGAGGAAGTTCTCCGCTAAATTCTTTTTGAGTAATGGAATATTGTACAAACGTAACCATGATTCGACTTTGCTTCGCTGTGTGGATAGAAAGGAATCAGAAAAGATTATGGAAGACATGCACGACGGTATCTTTGGGACTCATTCTAGTGGACATACAATGGCCAAGAAGATTCTGAGGTCAGGGTATTATTGGTCTACCATGGAAACTGATTGCCACCATCACTCCAGAACTTGTCATAAGTGCCAGATCTATGCGGATAAAGTACATGTGCCTCCTGCTCCATTAAACGTGTTGACCGCGCCGTGGCCCTTTGCAATGTGGGGCATTGATATGATTGGCGAGATTAAACCTACCGCCTCTAATGGACATCGTTTCATCCTTGTTGCTATTGATTACTTTACAAAGTGGGTGGAGGCAGCCTCATTTGCTTCTGTTACTAAGAATGTGGTGGCACGATTCATCAAGAACAGCCTCATCTGCCGATACGGCGTCCCTGAGAGAATTATCACTGACAATGGCACTAATTTGAACAACAAGATGATTACTGAACTCTGCACGCAGTTCAAAATAAAACACCATAACTCTTCTCCGTACCGGCCAAAGATGAACGGCGCTGTAGAAGCGGCTAATAAGAATATTAAGAAGATTATACAAAAGATGACGGTAACATACAAAGACTGGAATGAGATGTTACCATTTGCTCTTCATGGTTATCGTACTTCCGTGCGAACTTCGACAGGGGCAACTCCTTTCTCTTTAGTCTACGGAATGGAAGCCGTTTTACCAGTGGAAGTTCAGATTCCCTCTCTAAGGATCATGAAAGAGGCGGGCTTAGACGAGGACGAATGGATTCAGACTCGACTCGATCAGATAAATTTGATGGATGAGAAGAGACTTGCGGCTGTATGTCACGGGCAGATATATCAGAAGCGCATGACCAGGACATTCAACAAAAAGGTCAAGAGACAAGTGTATCAAATTGGCGACTTGGTAATCAAACGCATCATCCTACCACAAACTGACCCCAGAGGCAAATGGACTCCCACATACGAAGGGCCATTTGTAGTTAAGAAGGTATTCTCAGGTGGAGCCATGATACTCGCTACAATGGATGGTGAAGACTTCCCACATCCCGTGAACGCGGACATAGTTAAAAAATACTACGCATGAAAGAGACCCGCTAGATCGACGTATCTAGGCAAAAGTAAGGGCATCCCGGCGAACCAAAAGGGTTCGGGCAAAAATTAGGGATATATAAAAAAAAATGTACACCCGGCAAGTCGAAAACCTGAAAAGGCGGCTTGGGCAAAAAAGGGTATCCTGGTGGACTGAAAACCTGAAAAGGCGGTCCAGGCAAAAATTAGGGATTAAAGCGTATGACTATGTCCCGTTCTCAGTCAACTTTATCCAAGTTCAAGGGATTGACCAAGCCAATCACTTCTATCCGACAGCAGGGGATGAGATGCTTGAAGACATAATGACAGTAGTAGACTTAAAATCAATAAGACTTTTCTGCATAGCTTTCTCTTTGTTTTTGACAATTTCCTCTTACTAGGATTTCTGTCTCCTTGTACACAAATTGCCTGTTCATAGGCCTCCTTTCAAAATCAATGCGATTCATTTCAAAAAAGATGCTTTTGTTTTACTTTTTCTGTTTTGTTTGCGTAAATGTCCATTGATTTAATTTGAATTAATATGTGCATTTGAATATGATAAATGTTTACCAAAATATATGCGTAGAATAGCAATAGCAATTACTACCCGACTTCAGGATCGAGGAGAAGGTCTAACCATGCTTCCAATGAATCCGCTACCAATTCTACTCCCCCAGCAAGTCTGTTATTCCTCAGAAGAAATTAGCAGTATTCCCCGGCACAGCCAGTTACTCCCCAACAGAGGTCGGCATCATCAGACAGATTGATCATCTCATCCATCCTCAGCCAAGATCTGTGGAATATTTCTACCATCAGACAGAATCAAGAACCCCCTGCCGAGAAAGGGTCATCGTTACAAATATCTCCAATCAGTAGATGGGGATTTATTTTCCCCAGTAGAGTCCCCAAGCAGAACTTCTCATACGCATAACTCATTCATTACATCCTTTCACAGCATACGCATGCATACAACATTCACATTTATTTTAGCATAACACGAAACATCTCATGCATCATGACATAGCATGAAGCTAACTTTTTCTTTGCAGGTTAATTATCCTCCTGATATAGTCAAAGTAGAAGGTTCATTCAGACAGACACCTTTATCAATCACATTCAAGATTCAGATACATATTTCAAATACAGTTCATGGGAACATTCATTCTGACAACACTTCGATATCCTCCTAACGATGGCATCTCTAAGCCCATCCCAGACATTTATTGCAAGTACAACATATACAGGTTATCAGATACAGCCTAACGTACGGTTCATTCTGATTCAGCCCAACATATGACTTCTTCAGCAACTCCAATGCGGTCTAACGTACGACCCATTTGGACCTTCAAATCCTCAGATGCTGCCTAGCGTACGGTACATTCAGGGGTGTAGTCTAGCGTACGACTACTTTCTTTTTCAGATGCAGCCTAACGGACGGCTCATTCTACAACTCGGATACGATCTAACGTACGATCCATTCTGAACTTCAACAACCCCAACGCGGTCTAACGTACGACCCGTTTGGATCTTACAACCCTCAGATGCTACCTAACGTACGGTACATTTCTGAAGTGTAGTCTGGCGTACGACTACCGCTTTCATCATCAGATGCGGCCTAACAGACGACTCATTCTGCGACGGTCTAACGTACGACCCGTTCGGATGTCCATCCCCTCAGATGCTACCTAACATACGGTACATTTCTGAAGTGTAGTCTAACGTACGACTACCCCTTTCGTCATCAGATTCAGCCTAACGTACGGCTCATTCTGCAACTCAGATACGATCTAGCATATGGTCCATTCTGATCCTTTATCCCCAACAGCATATGACACACTCCGACTCCCCAGCGAAGTCGGCAGCCTAATGGATGACTCATTATTCGGTCTAATGTACGACCCAGTGTGGCACCCATGTCTTCAAATTGGCCTAATGTACGGCTCGATCTGAAGCTTTCGTCATCAAACCTCCCGGATGGCATCTTTAAGCCCATCTCCATCAAGACCAACTGTCGATTCTCAAGTGCAAATTTTTGGGGCATTCTAGTGTTCAATAATCTTCCACCTCCAGACCACGAATGGCATACACGCCATCCTAACTCTCTCGGTTCAAGAATATTGAACAGGGGCAGCTGTCATACCCCAAAAATTACCCATCATTTTTCCTAAAAAAAAAAAAAAAAAAAAAAAAAAAAAAAAAAACGAAAAAAAAAAAAAAAAAAAAAAAAAACGAAAAAAAAAAAAAAAAAAAAAGAAAAAAAAAGAGATTTTTTTTTAATTAATTAATTAATTAATTAATTAATTAATTAAATAATTAAAATAAATATATAAATAAAATATAACAAATTATTTTGGACTTGGGTCTCCCTCATTTCAAGCCCATTACCCACGAAATTAGTCTATAAATACTGAAGTTTTAGTAGAGAGAGTTACACTGGGAGTTACACTGGGAGATTCACTGGAGAAAGAAGGAAGAGAAGCAAAACACTCTGAGGTTTCCTTGGAACAAAACCTTGAGGAAAAAGAAAGAGAGAGAACCGAGAAGGACGGATAGAAACTTTGGCATAGGAACCTTGCCTACCCGGAGAATTCAGAGTAAAGAAACCCTGAAGGCAGCCCATCTGCACCGAAGCCATCGCCGTCCAATTCCCGCTGCCTAACTTATTCCGATACTACAAGTGGTCAATCCCTTCAACCTTGAATTGGCAAACAGGTTTGCGTATCTCTATTGTTTATACTTTCAATTGGCCATATCTACATATATAATGCATCATGATTAAATGTTGATATATAATTTGCTTTCGTATGGGAATTTAAATATGCTAGAATACCCTGAATGTTTGATCATGTTATTCCTGTGATAAAATGCCATAAAATTCAAAGTTTCTAACGTAGGGCTGTTTTCAAATTCAAAATCCGTGGCCGCTCGCTAGCACCTCGCTAGGCGAGCCTGGGGCGAGTATTCGCCTGGCCTTCGCTAGGCGAGGCAGAGGCGAACGAGACAGTACCTGATTCTTCTAGTCTGTTTTTTTTATGTTTTTATCATAGCCATGCATTATTCATCCTATCCTATTTATTGTTGTGATATTTCTCCGGTGTAATCTTCGATTGCACCCTGATCTGGTGTTCTGACATGTTTCTTTTTTTGAGTTTCGTAAAGGTTCACATATCCCAGGAAAAGGTTATTGGCTAGGTATTCCACTTTATTTGTGGGATACCCTTGTGGAGTTTCACCCTAAATTAATTTTTTAATGTATTAATTTCTAATGTATTAATTTTTTAATATATTATTTTTAATAATTTTAATGTGGAGTTTCATCCTAATTATATAATTAATTGTAAAACTTTGCCTTTGAATAAGTGATCTTGGACCTCTCTTTGTTGCCTTACGATTACGATATTACGGTCATGTCCCGCGAACGTGGGGATACCCTTAGCAAAGACCCTTCGGTTAAATCATCATAAAATAAATTATAGTCCCTCGGATGTTGCCTTCGAATATACAACTTTGTCCCTCGATGACCCTCTGATGTTGCCTACGGTTAAATGATGATAGTCCCTTCGAATGCTAAGGTATCCTCATAACTGTTGCCTTCAATGACCAATCGATGACCCTTTTACATCCAAAGGATAAAACTACTTATTTCTCAATAATAAGGACAGTTTTACCCTCATAAGGATAGGAAATACTCATAAAGACCTTGGGTCGGTATAACTCTTAATTGCTGGCTCACAACCTAAAACATTTTTTCACACCTCACACCTTTCAAAATACCTTCAGAAAATCACCACTTGGTATACATTCATACTAGAATCATTACCGAGTTATATTTTTCTAAACAATTTTCAAAACTAAACGAGATAATCACTTTGTATATATTCATACAAGAATCATTACAAAGTTAAATTCTCTTTCCAAAAACAATTTTCCAAACAATTCACAAACACTTTTTTTCAGACAAAAATAATATAAGTGATCGAGCAATTAAGAGCCCATGGATAACCATGGATACAAAGGGTGCTAACACCTTCCCTTTGTATAATGTACCTCCCGAACCCAAAATCTAAATTAAGGTCTTTCCTGTTCTTTTCCACCTTTCCTTATTGGATAAAAGAAAAGTCGGTGGCGACTCTTGCTAACCGCGACATTGCGATAAAAAACACAAAAAGTCCAGTTCACCGTATGACATTTACGTCGATGATCTCGTTATTGCAGGTAACAACTTGAATATCATCAATCATGTCAAGGGAATTTTGCAGCATAATTTTCACATCAAGGATCTTGGACCTCTCAAATACTTTCTAGGTTTGGAAGTGTCTAGAACCAGCTTAGGCATCAACCTCTTCTAGTGCAAATATGCCTTTGATATCCTCTCAACAATTGGCCTCTTAGGCTGTAAACCTGTTGCAATTTAAATGACTCGTGACACCAGGCTCACCACCAATGCTGGCACACCTTTGAAGGATCCTATGCCTTATCGCCGACTTGTTGGCCAATTAATTCATCTTTTCAACACTCGCCCAGACTTGTCGTATTTCGTTCAGCAACTCAGCCAACACATGAGTCATCCTACTACCTACATCATCAAGCTTTTACTCACGTCCTTCGTTACATCAAGAAATATATAGCCCATGGATTGTTTTTTCCTTCGACTTCATCATTACAACTAAAGGCCTTTTCAGACTCAGACTAGGCGACATGCTCTGACACTCGCAGGTCTATTATCAAATACTGCATCTACTTGGGTGACTCCTTAATATCGTGAAAATCCAAGAAACAGCCAATTATTTTACGAAGTTCAACCGAAGCAGAGTATTGTGCCATGGCATCAACGGTTTGTGAGCTTCAATGGTTAACAAATCTCTTAACAGATTTATAGATTTTATTTATTCAACCTTCTCTTCTTTAATGTGACAATCCTTCCGCACGATACATCGCCAACAACTCTTCATTCCATGAGCGTACTAAACACATTGACTTGGACTGTCATCTCATTCGTGAAAAACTACAACTTGGACTATTTCACCTTCTTCCCATTTCCTCTTTGCAACATGCTGCCGACATTTTTATCAAACCTTTAGATGTTCAACCTTTTACTACTAATTTGTCTAAGCTTGGGGTTCAATCTGTTTACCCCCGACTTATGGGGGGCCTATTAGACACATATAATCAATCCTCTATTGGGCTTGGATTAACTTGTATATGTATTTCTCTATTGGACCCAAATGTCTATATAAGACACTTCACTACCTTTGTATGGATAATATTAATTTTTATCCAATGAAATCACAACAATTCATTCATGTATTACTTTATTTTTATCAAATGGCTAAGCATTTTCAATTAAATAATTATGGTTAGCATGGTTTTTTTATTACAAAGTTATGAATAGAAAACATAACTAAATTAAGAGGAATCAAGTTTCAACAGAGTCAGCCATGAGGTGGAGTAAGAGTTCTAAAGGAAGCGTGAAATATAAAAATATATCATGATTCAATGAAGCATCAAGCTTAACAAAAAGATCAGCATAAAATTTTCTTTCTCAAAGAATATGAATGATGAAAAGAAGTCAATTTTGAAGTAGCAAAAATATAGCGTCTCGAAATAAAACAACATATTACTGAAATCTAGGATTTTAGCTCCTTGAGATTGTTGGTACATCATAGAGAGTAAGTGTAGAATATGATGTTGTTGAAGTTTATGTTCTTTGCGAAATAAAGTCTTTATAAAATACCTTGAATTTAGCAAAAATAATATCTAAAAGTTTAGAATTAATGTAGAAAAATTTGAAATCCAAGATCCATTGAAGTTAAAAAACACACCTCCAAAACCAGTCATGATGGGTGTGTGTTGACATCTTTCTTCAATGTTAAGGATAATGCCCTCATGTCTTGGTTAATTCCATCTAGCCTAAATAACCATGTAATTGTCTAAAGGAGAGATGGGAAAGCAAGAATTGAACATTGATGGCATGCTCTCAAGAAAAGAAATGATTAAATATTTGTGAAGCAATATGAGTTTTTGTTTTGCCAAGCACATCAAAGGAAAGCAACAAAGAGAGTTCTAAAGGAAGCAATATATGGTGTCAATCTCATCAAAGATGTTTGGAGAGAAAACCTAGGAGTTAGCCATAAATTCTTAAATTGTATATACAATCTCTAATATATTGAAGAAAAGGGACAATTTCTCATCAAAGATCTAGCCATATATATTCATAATTGGTGTATTGAAGACATAAATTTGAAGAAGCCGTGTTACATTGGGCAATAGTGACAACGTGGAAACCAAATAACTATAATAAAGATTTGGGAGGAGGAGACACCAAATTCAAGATCAATAAATTGTAGAAATATTTGTATTCCAATTTTTAGGAGGTAAATGTAACCACTTTTCGCTGTGGATACGGTGAAGGTATGAAAAACAGAAGAAATAAGGGGTTTGAATTGGTGTTTTAAAAGACAAAAGTTTTTTACCAACTCAAGAACACCATTGAAATATTAAGAATAAAGAGATAAAAACACAAGTATTTTTATTCTGATTTGTTTGAAACTTAAATGTTATTCCAGTCCATCCGCCAAGGTAATTTTTCCTTATACAGAAGGACTTAATCCACCATTCAATTGATTATAATAATCGCAAAGAATAGTCTTCTCAAGGATTCGACTATATCCTAGTCTCCTTAAGGAATCACACAACAAATTTAAATTAAAGGTTTTGTGTTTACAAGATGCTTTTATACAAACATATTTTTACACAAATAAAATACAAAACACTTAAAGAAAAATATGAACAAAATCTAGATCTTTTTCACATTGAAAACAATCTTACGAAATTGTTGTAGTAGTTTCTTCAAGTCTCCAAGTCTTCTTTATATAGCATGAAAAATATACCGTTTGAGGGAAAAATGGGGATACCAATAGAGCGGTTGTCCATTGTTGGATTGGTGAAAGGAGTGATACATAGTGCAATCCTTTGCCCATAATTTCAGTGACAAGTGTGATGTATAGTACTGTCCTTACCCACGATATCAGGTAGTTGAAGGAATGTTTGATTTGTACCATGTACTATTTGATTACATATCCATTTTGATCTTATCTTCAAATTAATTGGCTTCTGATGAAAGTTGATGAAACATGAAATGAAGAAACATACAACTAGATTCATAAACTTCAGAATCTTCAATCAGAACCTTGACAACGTCAGTAGTCTGGCTTGAGATCTTCAGTATCTTCAGAATCTTCAGACTCTTTAGTCAGAACCTTGATAACCTCAACGTCTGAGATATTCAGAATCTTCAGTAAAGTAACAAAACTTCATAA
This sequence comes from Lathyrus oleraceus, assembly GCF_024323335.1. Classification (NCBI taxonomy): domain Eukaryota; kingdom Viridiplantae; phylum Streptophyta; class Magnoliopsida; order Fabales; family Fabaceae; genus Lathyrus; species Lathyrus oleraceus. The sequence continues at coordinate 497,592,951 of NC_066585.1, forward strand.
GCTTGTCATTCTTCAAAGCTTGACGATCAGAGTCACGTCCAGAAGCAGAAGTGGAGAGAACGTTGCAGCAACAACATATCGTCTCTTTAGAAACTTCTCAGAAGTGAAACAACATAGAAGCAGAAAGAACATTGCAACAACTTGATATATTTAAAAACTTCTTATGATTAGCACAGAAGCAGAATTTGGAACACAGTGTTCAAAAACTGATGATGTTGCACGTCATAAACTCAGAATCAGAACTAACTGTTAAAGCTACACAATAAAAAATCATTAGGGTACCAAAATTGTTCTCACACAAATACACCATTGTTATCATCAAAACTCAAGGTATAGATGCATAATCAAATATTATTACAGCAATCTCCCCCTTTTTGATGATGACAAAAACATGTATTTTGATGAACAGTTTTGTATAGGGTAAACACATAAAGATATATCTTATAAAAGCACAAAGCTTCCCCTGATATGTATAGTCCTAAAAAGATAAAATCAAAATTAAAGAGCACTTTCATGATTAACCTTTTTGAAGTACTAGAATGATCTCCCATCGGAGTCTGGTTTGTCTTCAGAAGTTGCTTAAACTTATCCAAAGCACTGGTTGTCAAACTCAACATTCTGATCAACTTCACTTCATAAGCTTGGTTAAAAAAATTGAAAAAGCTTCAAAGCCTGGTTCTCTTTAAAATTCTCTTGAATCTTTGAAAGAGCTGTCAGAGTCTGGTTACTAATTCTTCTTAAAGACCTTCAGAGCTTTGTTATAAACCTTAGACCCTGGTTGAATTAAGTCTAATTAATATGGAATTTACAATTCCTCAGAACTTGATGTCGGATTTAAAATTCTTCAGAACTTGATGCATGGTTCTGATTCCTTGTTGAAATCTTTCTCAAACAACACAGTTAAAGCTTCAGACTCAAATAGTAGATCATTTCTTCAAAAAATGGCAACTTAAATTCGATCTGAAAAACTTCAAGAGCTTCTGATGTTCTCAACTTTTCCCTACAAGACAATTAACAAACTATTCTTTGAAGTAGTTGTTATCATAAACATTAAAAAATGTTTAGGTTCTAATTCATGAATATAGGTATATCAAAATCAATTACGATTATTCTCCCCCTAAATATGTTTCTCCCCCTTTGTCATCAATCAAAAAGACACGGACAAAAAATAATGGAAAGAAACAAGCAAGATTTCATTAAACAATTCCAAAAGGCAGAAAAGGTATAATCATATTACAGAAACATAAAAACACTTAAGCAAAAATAAAAGCACAAAAAGGTGCAAAACTATTTTGAAAAAGGATAAGGGTTTTGTGGAGGAGGAGGCAGAAGTCTGGATAGTATCAACTGAAACATCATCTCCTGCATGTTCAAACGTTCTTTGACAAGAGAACTCTTAGCTTGCATATCTGCGATGGTCTTCAGAAACACTTCAAAAATAACCCCAGAAGTGGTTCCAGCAGACTGTTGATTAACAGAAACAACAATATGTTGTTCTTCAGAAGCAACTGGTTGAGCAACAACATCTTCCATGACACATTCTGGATAACCAGAATCTTCCTCAGCTTCAGGAACAACTTCCTTAATCTCCGAGGCAGGAAGACACAGTGGAGTATGTCGTAACTTCCAGAGTTCCATAAGGGGTACAAACCCAAAACGATCTTATAGAGATCTTCCACAACTCATAAGGAGTCTTACCCAGAATAGGTCTTATAGAGATCTTATTCTGAATGTAACATGTTGTGTTAATTACTTCTTCCCATAATTGAAATTCTAGTTACCAGACTTTAGATGTCACACGGGTTGTTATGACATCCAATTCTGCACAGACAAGAATTATGCAGAACTCAAAAGTAAGTGCAGTAAATAATACAAGTAATTGTTTACCCAGTTCAGTCCAACATGACCTACGTCTGGGGGCTACCAAGCTAAACTCACCCGTTTACAACTCTTCACTTAATCCCTACCCAATGCAATTTCAATCTTACACTAAGACCAGAGTTCCTACTCACTCCCCCTCAATCACCTCAGTGATTACTACCTTTAATCAATATTAAAGACAATTTTGAAGTCACACTTCAAACAACTCTTGATTGTGCTTAACAGCTTTAATCAAGATACACAGCACTCACGCTTAAAAGCTTTGAGTGACACAACACTTACAACTCAATGAACACCCTATGCCAATGCAATCATCTACGTGATAATGGCTTGGCTTACAAGATATGTCTAATACAAGACTCACAAAAATACAGCAGTGAAGTATGATGGACACACTAAATCTTCACGCCTCAAAATCCCCAGTTCTGAATGAAGGAACGACTTCCTTTTATATTGCAGTACTTAGGCCTTTGCACTTGTATTCTCCTGAATTTAAGGTCACGCGAGTTCCCCTAAATTCGACATCTAGGTTACTAACAAATAGGCTATTTGTTAGGTTCATTAAATGTAGCTTGGTTGTTGATTTCCTGGATTTTCTCTCAGTTGTTGAATCCCTGAAGAATAGCCTGAGAAAAAGCTGAAACAGAAAACTAAACAACCTACAATATAGCATATGCTGTCAGGAATGAATGTCACAACATTCAGCTTGACATCAAGGACCATATGCTAAGTCTGTTTTTCCTGAAAACAGACTGTACAAAATTTGCTGAACTGTACAGGACCAAACTGTCCATTCTACAGTAATAACTTACATTAATAAGTGTCAAAGCATCCAATTTGACATTTACACATTTAGCCTTAAGTCAGTTCTGTTTTCCTCTTGAAGAACAGACTAAGAAACATACGGAAGTGTAGCAGAACACCACTCTGTCTATTGTTCAGTATATGCTGTCAATGATGAATGTCATAACATCCAGTTTGACATTCAGACAGTAGGCCTTATGCCAGGTCAGGTATTTCCTTGATAACCAGACTGGAAATAAATACTGAGTTCTAACAGAACACCAACTGTTCTATTCCTCAGTATCTGCTGACAGGGATGAATGTCACCACATCCAATTTGACATTCAACAAATCCTGTATTAGCTAATCCTACAGTAAACTACTCAAGTGTGTCATGACATCAGTCAAGACATCAGAGTACAGTTAGATATTCTAACCTACAATGCAGTCACACAGACACCTTCACACCATGTCATGACATCAGTCAAGACATTAGAATCCAGCTAGTGTTTTACCATACAATGCAGCCAATTAAACACCTACAAACTCCCCCTTTGGCAAATTTTTGGCTAAAACACTTTGATCCCCACAACAGAGTTCATAGCAGCGGAAATCACACATCTAGCAGGAAATAAACCTAGCTAATACACTCAGAGTGGCAGCACACTCACACACATGGAAGTTAAATAAAAACTTCACATAACAGCACACATACAAAAGTTAAATAAAAACTTCTAATTGCAGCACACATATCAGGTGCAGGGGAGGGAATCTTGAATCTGTCATGAATATCTGTTTTAAGAAAAAAAACCTGTTGTCCTGGGGTATTATCTGTTACTCCCCCTTTTTGTCAAAAATGTTGCCAAAGCAACACTTTAAATTACAAGCCAACAACATAAACAGAATTACAAAAAAAATGACAGAGTTACAGACTTGGTTTTACTTCACAGTTTCAACCAAGTTAGCACCCACTTGATCTTGCTTCACAGCTTTGATCAAGTAATCACCCACTTTTACTTTACAGTAGGTACAGCCATATCAGATGCCATGACTTTGTTTCTAACATCCAGAACCACTCCTGCATGAACAGTGTCCTTGAACTCCTGCAGGTGCATAGGCCGCCTCACGTTCGGGTATCTCCTTACCCTCTTGTTGCCACACTTGTTGCAAGTGGCATAGCTATGATCTGTTGACCAATCAGAGCATAGTTCCAATTGTTTAATAGGCAGATATATTAAACAATACATCCCAAACATCATTGGTTGCTATAAGTTCTCAGAGAGACATATTCCCAGTTTGCCCCTTAAGTTTTCAAACTGAGTAGCATCCAGAGCCTTTGTAAATATGTCAGCCAGTTGAAGTTCAGTGGCTACATGTTCCAAGGTAATCACCTTGTCTTCCACCAGATCTCTGATGAAGTGATGTCTAATGTCAATATGTTTGGTCCTGCTGTGTTGGATGGGATTCTTGGAAATATTGATGGCACTGAGATTATCACAGAACAATGTCATGACATTTTGAGTGACATTGTACTCAGTGAGCATCTGTTTCATCCAAACCAGTTGGGAACAACTGCTTCCAGCAGCTATGTATTCAGCCTCTGCAGTGGACAGAGACACACAATTCTGCTTCTTGCTGAACCAAGATATGAGATTGTCTCCCAAGAAGAAACATCCTCCTGATGTGCTTTTTCTGTCATCAGCACTCCCAGCCCAGTCAGCATCACAGTACCCAGATAGGACAGGCTCAGACCCATGTGAGTACAGCATCCCATAGTCACAAGTCCCATTGATGTACTTGAGAATCCTTTTGACTTGATTCAAGTGGCTCACTTTAGGCTCTGCTTGGTATCTAGCACACACTCCAACTGCATAAGAAATGTCAGGTCTACTTGCAGTTAGGTATAGTAGACTGCCTATCATGCTTCTATACAAGCATTGATCAACACTAGGCCCTCCATCATCTTTGGTTAACTTTAGATGAGTAGGTGCAGGAGTCCTCTTGTGCCTAGCATTATCCATACCAAACTTCTTAACTATGTTTTTGGCATACTTGCTTTGGGAGAGAAACATAGAGTCCTCCATTTGGTTGACTTGCATTCCAAGAAAATAAGTCAGTTCCCCAACCAGACTCATTTCAAACTCAGATTGCATTTGTTGAACAAAATGTGTTACCATTTGTTCTGACATACCACCAAAGACTATATCATCCACATAGATTTGAGCAATCATGATTTTGCCGTCTTCATCCTTCACAAACAAGGTTTTATCTATCCCACCTTTTCTGTATCCATTTGAGGTCAGAAATTCAGTCAACCTTTCATACCATGCTCTAGGTGCTTGCTTCAACCCATACAAGGCTTTCCTCAACTTGTATACATGCTTAGGTTGGTTAGGATCACAGAACCCTTTAGGTTGTTCCACATAGACTTCTTCATTCAAGTAGCCATTCAAGAATGCACTCTTCACATCCATTTGGAACAGTTTAAACTTCAGAATGCATGCTACACCTAACAGCAATCTGATGGACTCAAGCCTAGCCACAGGAGCAAACGTCTCATCAAAATCAACCCCTTCAACTTGAGTGTATCATTGAGCTACTAGTCTTGCTTTATTCCTAGTAATTACTCCTTTCTCATCAGACTTGTTTTTGTAGATCCATTTGGTACCAATGATGTTGGTCCCTTCAGGTCTTGGAACTAGCTCCCATACTTCATTCCTTTTAAACTGCTCAAGTTCCTCTTGCATGGCATTGATCCAGTATTCGTCAGTCAGGGCTTCTTTCACATTCTTTGGTTCTACCTTGGACACAAAACAGGAATTTGAACTTATTCCCCTTGACCTGGTAGTCACACCACTATCGGGATCCCCTATGATAAGATCCTTAGGGTGGTCTTTCTGAATTCTGATAGATGGCATTTTGGTGGTTGCATCTACTTCACATTCAGGAGGAGGTTCCTGTACTTCTTCAGACTTACCTGGAACGTCTGTTGAAATGTCAAGGAATGTTTCAACATCCTCTATGACATCGATTCCTTCCTCTTTATCATCCACAATAACATTTATGGATTCCATCAGGACATTGGTCTTGTAGTTGAACACTCTGTACGCTCTGCTGTTAGTGGAGTATCCTAGGAATATACCCTCATCACTTTTGGGATCCAGTTTCCTTCTCTGTTCACGATATGTGAGAATGTAGCATTTACTTCCAAAGATATGAAAGTACTTCACAGTGGGTTTTCTGCCTTTCCATATTTCATACAGAGTGGAGGAGGTTCCTTTTCTCAAGGTGACTCTGTTGTGGACATAGCACGCGGTATTCATAGCTTCAGCCCAAAAGTGCATAGGGAGCTTCTTTGTATGAATCATAGCTCTGGCAGATTCTTGAATAGTCCTATTTTTCCTTTCAACTATCCCATTCTGCTGAGGAGTTATAGGGGAGGAGAACTCATGACTTATTCCTTCAGACGAGCAAAACTCATCAAACTTGGAATTCTTGAACTTCGTACCATGATCACTCCTAATTCGGACAACACAACTGTCCTTTTCCCTTTGGAGTCTGATGCACAGGTCTTTGAAGACATCAAATGTATTTGACTTCTCTCTGATAAAGCTTATCCACGTGTATCTGGAATGGTCATCAACCACCACGTAAGCATATCTCTTCCCACCCAGACTTTCAACCTGCATAGGTCCCATTAAGTCCATGTGCAGCAGTTCCAGAACTCTGGAAGTTGTAGGATGTCCCAACTTCGGATGTGACATCTTGGTTTGCTTGCCCACCTGGCATTCTCCACATACTCTTCCTTCATCAATAAGCAGCTTTGGAATTCCTCTGACTGCTTCCTTGGATATGATCTTCTTCATTCCCCGTAAGTGGAGATGTCCAAGGCGTCTATGCCACAGCTTCACCTCCTGTTCTTCCTTGGCTGAGGAGCATATTGTGGAGAAGTTAGAGACTTTAGGTTCCCACAGATAACAGTTATCTTTGGACCTAGATCCTCTCATAACTTCCTGATTGTCACCATTTGTCACAATACATAGCTCCTTAGTAAACTGAACATATAACCCTTGATCACATAGCTGGCTTATGCTGATGAGGTTTGCAGTTAGTCCTCTTACAAACAACACATTATTCAGTTTTGGAACTCCAGAGCAGTCCAGCTTACCCACACCTTTTATTTTTCCTTTGGCACCATCACCAAAGGTCACATAGCTGGTAGTGTGAGGTTGAATATCCACCAATAGATTTTCCATACCAGTCATATGTCTTGAGCATCCACTGTCAAAGTACCAGTCTTCTCTGGTAGAAGCCCTTAGAGTTGTGTGAGCTAACCTAGCATACCATTGTCGCTTCTTGATGGGGACATAGTGCTTATATGTCTTATGCTTAGGCCTGACCTGAGGGGCTTGGTTAGGGTAACCATGAAGCCTGTAGCAGAAGGCTTTTATATGCCCAAGCCTACCATAGTGGTGACATCTTCATTTCTGGAATTTCCTCTTCTGATGATTATTCATCCTGGTTCCCCGATGTTGAGACATTGGATGTGACCTCCGCTTGAATTTCTGAACTTTAGCCTTTGGGCGTTTGAGTTCAGCTGAGGATTTTTTCACAAAGCCTAAACCAGATGTGGCTCCAGACTTCTGTCCCACCTTTAGGATCTCTTCCAAGGTGTCAGTTCCTTTATTCAACATTCTGATGGATTTAGTCATTTGATCCAGCTTGGAGGTCAGCATGGTTATCTCACCATTTAGACCCTCTATGACCGTCAGATGCTTCTGTCTCTCATCTTCCAGCTCCTTGATGAGTTTCTTCTGCTTTTCTCCTTGTACACGCACTTCTGCACTGGTGACACATAGCTTCTTATAAGCTGCAACAAGTTCATCAAAGTTCAGTTCATCTGCACTTGAGTCATCATCAGTGGCACAAACACTTGTTAGTGCAGTGACATGTTTAGCAGATTCTCCTTCAGATTCACTTTCAGAATCTCCCTCAGACCATGTGATAGCTAGCCCCTTCTTTTGCATCTTGAGGTAAGTAGGGCATTCAGCTCTAATGTGTCCATACCCTTCACAACCATGACACTGGATTCCCTTGCCTTGGTTGACCTTTTCTTCAGAAGTTGATCTTTTCCTGATGTCAGAAGAGATGTTCTTGACATTAGGTCTACCCCTTTGATCAATCTTCTTTACGAACTTGTTGAATTGTCTCCCAAGCATGGCTATGGGTTCTGATATGCTTTCATCAACTCCAGTATATCCTGCTTCTGGCTCCTCTTCAGCATTGGATACAAAAGCTACGCTTTTGTTCTTCTTTTCAGCATTCTCACACAAGCCCATTTCAAAGGTTTGGAGAGAACCAATGAGCTCATCCACCTTCATATTGCAGATGTCTTAAGCCTCCTCTATGGCTGTGACCTTCATAGAAAATCTCTTAGGCAAGGACCTGAGAATCTTTCTTACAAGTTTCTCTTCAGCCATTTTCTCACCTAGTCCACCAGAGGTGTTTGCAATTTCAAGAATATTCATGTGAAAGTCATGAATAGTCTCATCCTCTTTCATCCTCAGATTTTCAAACTTGGTGGTCAGCATCTGAAGTTTGGACATCTTCACCTTGGAAGTACCTTCATGAGTTATCTTGAGGGTATCCCAAACTTCCTTAGCTAGCTCACAGTGGTGCACCAGCCTGAAGATGTTCTTACTGATTCCATTGAACAATGCATTCAAGGCCTTAGAATTTCCAAGGGCTAATGCCTCTTGCTCCTTGTCCCACTCTTCTTCAGGAATTTGCACACTGACTCCATCTTCACCTGTCTTCGTTGGATGTTCCCATCCTTTGTTGAAACCTCTCCAGACTTTGCTATCTAGAGACCTTAAGAAGGCTATCATACGAGGCTTCCAGTCATCATAGTTGGAGCCATCCAACATGGGTGGTCTATTTGAGTGTCCTATATCCTTGTCCATGGTACTAGAAAGTAACTTCCCTAGATCTCACCCAGAAGTTAACAGGCAGGGTGTGTAACACCCTTCTAAATACCCCAAATATTTAATTAAAACAACAACAATTAAATCATACATATCAGAGTAAATATTGTCACTCAAGGGTGTCACATAACAACTTCTTCACATAATTCAACATAAAAGCAGTCATACTCAATTTTATTCGACATAAAAACTTCTTTAACAATACGCAGCGGATAAAATATTTCAACATCTGTAATTCATCAAAATTAACATTTATTCGACAATTCAAACATCCCGTCCCGATGTTACATCTATCAGAGCATGACCCTCTAACCACACTAGACTTCAAGCACTAGCTCCTACTCAACTCACTGCTCGTTACCTGAAAAATATTGTAAGGGTGAGTTCCTCAATCGATATAACAAATATTATAAATCATCATGTTATGTTAAGTAACTTTACACGTTAATCACCCACATCATATCATGCATTCGGTAGCAGCATATTCAACTCAACATCGTATTCAAACACAACGTAAATGCAACTCAAATGAGACTCGACTCTTCATGCATGTGGTACCATTTGGAGTAAAACTCCCAACTTAAAATCATTGCCAGTTTAGTGGGCATCAAGGCATAAGCCTTCAACTTTCAACTTAGAATTTTTTCCAATCCAGGCCAACGTGGTGTGAGCAAAAGCCCCATAATTTTGCCAATCCAGGCCAACGTGGTGTGAGCAGAAGCCCCATAATTTTGCCAATCCAGGCCAACGTGGTGTGAGCAGAAGCCCCGACTTAATGCATATGAATGTATATGGCAGGTACGACTCGAAAGTTCAACAACATAATAACAACGACAACATAACAGCTTTTTCAGCAACAACAACTTAAAAATCAACTTTGGCTCATCAGCCTACAACTCAGCATTTTCAACAAAACAACTTGTATTCAACCTTGGCTCATCAGCCTACAACTTAATATTTTCCACAAAAACAACTTATCAACATAATTGCATCAACATTTCACAACATAGACTCCACGAATTTATTTATCACAATTGGATACAATAGGCCAATCACCAATTACACTTACATCATAAAAAATCAACCATTTTTACATACTGCAACAGTGTTAACCGGTTAACGCTATAGGTTAACCGGTTAACACAGGAAAATTACACTTCCAGGCAAAACGCAACAGTGTTAACCGGTTAACGCTATAGGTTAACCGGTTAACGCAGGCAAAACTCAACATTTTCTCAATTTATAACAGTGTTAACCGGTTAACACCCTGGGTTAACCGGTTAACGCAGGCGAAACAGCAGTTCCTGCGCTAACACAAGGCAGAATGCAGAGTTTCCGCATTTTCCGCCGTTGGAGGACTTCCGGACCTCCGATTCCAAATCCGTAAAAAGCGATACGTTCAGAATCTCACAACTCACACAGCTACCGATCTAATTTCAGCTTAAATTCAACTTATTCATCATAATATTTCAGCATCCATAATCTCAATTCGGTCAAATTAACAGCTTATCACTACCCATTACATGTTAATCGATAATACCCGTTAAACGACGATAAACCCCCCCTTACCTGATATAATCCGGCAAATCTCTAAGCTTTAGCTTCTCCGTTCCTCAACCGTGCTTTTCGGTTCTTTGCCCTTCTTCCTCTTCTCTGCAGCTTCTCTGTTTCTCACGTGAAACCTTTTCCAAAAATGAAACCCTTTCCTTATTCCAACTTATATATTTTTCCAATAATTATTATTAATAATAATAATAATCCAATAATTCAATTTTATTTAATTAAATTAATAAATATATTATCAACTTAATTAAATAATTCTTTTTCTTTATCTGGGGTGTTACAACTCTCCCCCACTAAAAGAGTTTTCGTCCTCGAAAACATACCTCAACAAATAACTCTGGATAAGACTCCTTCATCTGACTCTCCAGTTCCCAAGTCACATTGCCACCTGCTGGTCCTCCCCAAGCTACCTTCACCAAGGCAATCTCTTTACCCCGCAACTGCTTCAACTCTCGATCCTCAATCCTCATAGGTGATGTTTCAACAGTCAGGTTATCTCTCACCTGTACATCATCTACTTGGACAACATGCGACGGATCATGAACGTACCTCCTCAACTGAGACACATGAAAAACTTCATGCAAATTCGCAAGTGACGGCGGTAAAGCGATACGATAGGCTACTTCTCCTATCCTCTCCAAAATCTGATAAGGACCAATAAATCGCGGTGTCAACTTCTTCGACTTCAAGGCTCGACCAACACCAGTTATCGGAGTAACACGAAGAAACACGTGATCTCCCTCTTGAAACTCAAGTGATTTCCTCCTCTTATCATGATAACTCTTCTGACGACTCTGAGCAATTCTCATCTTCTCCTGAATCATCTTAATCCTTTCTGTAGTTTGTTGAACAATCTCCGGTCCAACCACAGCACTCTCACCGGACTCATACCAACATAACGGTGTCCGACATCTCCTACCATACAAAGCTTCAAACGGCGCCATACCAATGCTCGAATGAAAACTATTGTTGTAGGTAAACTCAATCAAAGGTAAATAACAATCCCAAGTACCTCCCTTCTCCAAAACACAAGCTCTCAAAAGATCCTCCAATGACTGAATCGTCCTCTCAGTCTGACCATCAGTCTGCGGATGATATGCAGAACTCAATCTCAGCTTAGTTCCCAAAGCCTTCTGCAAACCTTCCCAGAACTTCGATGTAAATCTAGGATCTCTGTCCGAAACAATACTCGACGGAATACCATGCAGACTTACAATCTTCTCAATATACAACTCAGCCAATTTTCCTAACGGATAATCCATTCTAATCGGAATGAAATGAGCCGACTTTGTTAATCTGTCAACAATCACCCAAATAGCTTCAAAATTCTTACTTGTCCTCGGTAAACCAGAAACAAAATCCATACTGATACTATCCCACTTCCACTCTGGAATAGCCAACGGTTGCATTAGCCCAGACGGCTTCTGATGCTCAATCTTTGACTTCTGACAAGTCAAACAAGAATAGACAAAACTCGCAATTTCTCTTTTCATTCCCGGCCACCAAAATAACTTCTTCAAATCATGATACATCTTCGTAGCTCCAGGATGAATACTCAGACCACTACGATGTCCTTCCTCAAGAATACTCTTCTTAAGCTCGGTAACATCCGGAATACACACCCGACTACCAAACTTCAAAATACCATTCTCATCAACTCTGAATTCGCCACCTTGACCTTGATTCACTAGAGTCAACTTATCAACCAAAAGCATATCAGATTTCTGACCCTCTCTGATCTCATCCAGAATACCACTCGTCAACTTCAACATTCCTAATTTAACACTATTGTGAGTACTCTCACACACCAAACTCAAGTCTCTAAATTGTTCAATTAAATCCAATTCCTTAACCATTAACATAGACATATGTAATGATTTCCGACTCAATGCATCAGCCACTACGTTTGCTTTACCCGGATGGTAATTCAAACCAAAGTCATAATCCTTCAGAAACTCTAACCATCTTCTCTGTCTCATATTCAGCTCTTTCTGATCAAACAAATACTTTAAACTTTTATGGTCACTGAAAACCTCAAATCTTGACCCGTACAAGTAATGCCTCCATAACTTCAGAACGAATACCACAGCCGCCAACTCTAAATCGTGCGTCGGGTAGTTCCTCTCATGAACTCTCAGCTGTCTTGAAGCATAAGCTATAACCTGCTTATTCTGCATCAACACACCACCCAAACCCAACAATGAAGCATCACAGTAAACTTCAAATGGTTCCGACGGACTCGGTAATATCAGAATAGGAGCAGTAGTTAACCTTCTCTTTAACTCTTGGAAACCTTCTTCACATTTTGAGTCCCAAACAAATGCTTGCCCCTTTCTAGTCAACATCGTCAACGGTAACGCCAACTTGGAAAATCCCTCAATGAATTTCCTATAATAACCTGCCAAACCAAGGAAACTTCGAATCTCAGCAACAGACTTCGGAGCTTCCCACTTAGATACCGCTTCTATCTTAGAAGGATCAACAGCAACACCACCTCTTGAAATCACATGACCAAGAAAACTCACCTCTCCTAACCAAAATTCACACTTGGATAGTTTAGCAAATAACTTCTTTTCTCGTAGAACTTCTAAAACCACTCTCAAATGCTCAGCATGCTCTTCTTCAGATTTCGAATACACCAAAATATCATCAATAAACACCACAACAAACTTGTCTAGGTACGGATGGAAAATCCTATTCATATACTCCATAAATACTCCAGGCGCATTAGTCACACCAAAAGGCATTACAGAATACTCATAATGTCCATACCTTGTTCTGAAAGCAGTCTTCTGAATATCCTCAGTTTTCACACGGATCTGATGATACCCAGATCTCAAATCTATTTTGCTGAACACACTTGCACCAACCAACTGATCCATCAAATCATCAATCCTCGGCAAAGGATACCGATTCTTGATCGTCACTTTATTCAGTTGCCTGTAGTCCACACACAACCTCATAGTACCTTCTTTCTTCTTAACCAATAGCACTGGTGCACCCCACGGTGACACACTCGGACGAATAAATTTCTTATCCAACAGGTCTTCCAACTGACTCTTCAATTCAGTTAACTCAACAGCAGACATACGGTACGGAGCCATCGATATCGGCCTAGTACCAGGTACCAAATCAATCGAGAACTCCACTTCACGCTCTGGTGGTAATTCATTCACTTCTTCCGGAAACACATCAGGAAAATCACACACCACGGCTAGATCGCCAATCACCAGTTTATCTTTAGCCTCCAAAGTCGCTAACAGCATAAACAACTCTGCCCCATCAGCTACTTCTTCATTCACTTGCCTTGCTGATAGAAACAAACTCTTCCCCTCCTCAATCTCAGGAAAGACCACCGTCTTATCAAAACAGTTGATAGAAACTCGGTTGAACACCAACCAGTTCATACCCAGAATAACATCAATCTGCACTAGTGGAAGACACACTAGGTCCATCCCAAATTCTCTACCAAAAATACTCAAAGGACAATTTAAACAAACCGAAGTAGTAGTCACTGAACCCTTCGCAGGAGTATCAATCACCATACTACCAAACATCTCAGATATCTCTAACTTAAGTTTCACAGCACAATCCAAAGATATAAAGGAATGAGTCGCACCTGTGTCAATAATAGCTACAAGAGGAAAGCCATTAATATAACACGTACCTCGGATAAGTCTGTCCTCACTGGAGGTTTGAGTTCCGGTCAATGCGAACACCTTCCCCGTCTGAGATTTCTTTGGCTTCTGACACTGACTTCCAATATGCCCTTCTTCGCCACAATTAAAACAAATCACTTCCTTGTGCTTGCAATCAGCTATTGCATGACCAATCTTACCACAGCGAAAACACCTCTTTACTTCAGCAGTGCATACATTACTCTTATGACCAGCCTGACCACATTTGAAGCAAACTATACCAGCAGGAGCACCTCCCCCACTAGCCCTCTGAGTCGGAACAGCTCTTTGCTTCCCTTTTCCAGCTGGAGCATCATACGGCTTGCCACGATTTTGATGTTGCTTGCCTCTGCGGTCACTGACAATCTTGTAATGAGCATTATTGTCTTCTTCAAATATCCTGCAGCTATCAACCAATTCAGTAAAAATGCGTATCTTTTGATACCCAACAGCCTTCTTAATTTCAGAGCGCAGTCCATTTTCAAACTTGATGCACTTTGAAAATTCAGCACCAGCACCAGTGTAATGAGGATAAAATTTGGACAACTCCACAAATTTTGCAGCATAATCAGTGACAGACATGTTTCCTTGCTTCAGCTCAAGGAACTCAATTTCCTTCTTACCACGGACATCTTCCGGATAATACTTCCTCAGAAATTCCCTACGGAATACATCCCAAGTAACGACTTCACCTGCCACGGTCAACCTCTCGTGAGTCTCTAGCCACCAGTCATCAGCTTCGACTGCTAGCATGTGAGTACCATACCGAACCTTCTGAGCTGGAGTGCAATCCATAACACGGAAGATTCTCTCAATCTCTTTCAACCATCCCAAGGCTGCATCTGGATCATGCTTCCCTTTAAACACCGGCGGATTCTCTCTTTGAAAAGTCGCCAAGCTACGTGATCCAGCATCACCACCAGCATTTGGCAAGTTCTGCACAGCTTGTGCCATCGCTTGCATTGCGGCAGCCATTGCAGCGTCATTCCTTCCAGCCATTTCAACTTATCACTACAACACAACTTAAAAGTTAGACTAGTAACAATTACACAATTGTTAGACAGTAGCGACACGACAACTGGCCGGACAGACCGACCTGCTCTGATACCACTAATGTAACACCCTTCTAAAATACCCCAAATATTTAAATAAAACAACAGCATATAAATCAATATCAGAGTAATCATGCACCAAGGGTGTCACATAATACTTCACATAATTCACCGTAAAAATCAGTCATGCTCATTATTTAATTCAACATAAACACTTCTTTAAAAATTCGCAGCGGATAGAAACATTTCAACATCTGTAATTCATCAAAATTAACATTTATTCGACAATTCAAACATCCCGTCCCGATGTTACATCTATCAGAGCATGACCCTCTAACCACACTAGACTTCAAGCACTAGCTCCTACTCAACTCACTGCTCGTTACCTGAAAAATATTGTAAGGGTGAGTTCCTCAATCGATATAACAAATATTATAAATCATCATGTTATGTTAAGTAACTTTACACGTTAATCACCCACATCATATCATGCATTCGGTAGCAGCATATTCAACTCAACATCGTATTCAAACACAACGTAAATGCAACTCAAATGAGACTCGACTCTTCATGCATGTGGTACCATTTGGAGTAAAACTCCCAACTTAAAATCATTGCCAGTTTAGTGGGCATCAAGGCATAAGCCTTCAACTTTCAACTTAGAATTTTTGCCAATCCAGGCCAACGTGGTGTGAGCAAAAGCCCCATAATTTTGCCAATCCAGGCCAACGTGGTGTGAGCAGAAGCCCCATAATTTTGCCAATCCAGGCCAACGTGGTGTGAGCAGAAGCCCCGACTTAATGCATATGAATGTATATGGCAGGTACGACTCGAAAGTTCAACAACATAATAACAACGACAACATAACAGCTTTTTCAGCAACAACAACTTAAAAATCAACTTTGGCTCATCAGCCTACAACTCAGCATTTTCAACAAAACAACTTGTATTCAACCTTGGCTCATCAGCCTACAACTTAATATTTTCCACAAAAACAACTTATCAACATAATTGCATCAACATTTCACAACATAGACTCCACGAATTTATTTATCACAATTGGATACAATAGGCCAATCACCAATTACACTTACATCATAAAAAATCAACCATTTTTACATACTGCAACAGTGTTAACCGGTTAACGCTATAGGTTAACCGGTTAACGCAGGAAAATTACACTTCCAGGCAAAACGCAACAGTGTTAACCGGTTAACGCTATAGGTTAACCGGTTAACGCAGGCAAAACTCAACATTTTCTCAATTTATAACAGTGTTAACCGGTTAACACCCTGGGTTAACCGGTTAACGCAGGCGAAACAGCAGTTCCTGCGCTAACACAAGGCAGAATGCAGAGTTTCCGCATTTTCCGCCGTTGGAGGACTTCCGGACCTCCGATTCCAAATCCGTAAAAAGCGATACGTTCAGAATCTCACAACTCACACAGCTACCGATCTAATTTCAGCTTAAATTCAACTTATTCATCATAATATTTCAGCATCCATAATCTCAATTCGGTCAAATTAACAGCTTATCACTACCCATTACATGTTAATCGATAATACCCGTTAAACGACGATAAACCCCCCCTTACCTGATATAATCCGGCAAATCTCTAAGCTTTAGCTTCTCCGTTCCTCAACCGTGCTTTTCGGTTCTTTGCCCTTCTTCCTCTTCTCTGCAGCTTCTCTGTTTCTCACGTGAAACCTTTTCCAAAAATGAAACCCTTTCCTTATTCCAACTTATATATTTTTCCAATAATTATTATTAATAATAATAATAATCCAATAATTCAATTTTATTTAATTAAATTAATAAATATATTATCAACTTAATTAAATAATTCTTTTTCTTTATCTGGGGTGTTACAGGGTGCCTGCTCTGATGCCAATTGAAATTCTAGTTACCAGACTTTAGATGTCACACGGGTTGTTATGACATCCAATTCTGCACAGACAAGAATTATGCAGAACTTAAAAGTAAGTGCAGTAAATAACACAAGTAATTGTTTACCCAGTTCAGTCCAACATGACCTACGTCTGGGGGCTACCAAGCCAGGGAGGAAATCCACTATTAGTAGTATTAATTCAAATCTAAACTCACCCGTTTACAACTCTTCACTTAATCCCTACCCAATGCAATTTCAATCTTACACTAAGACCAGAGTTCCTACTCACTCCCCCTCAATCACCTCAGTGATTACTACCTTTAATCAATATTAAAGACAATTTTGAAGTCACACTTCAAACAACTCTTGATTGTGCATAACAGCTTTAATCAAGATACACAGCACTCACGCTTAAAAGCTTTGAGTGACACAACACTTACAACTCAATGAACACCCTATGCCAATGCAATCATCTACGTGATAATGGCTTGGCTTACAAGATATGTCTAATACAAGACTCACAAAAATACAGCAGTGAAGTATGATGGATACACTAAATCTTCACGCCTCAAAATCCCCAGTTCTGAATGAAGGAACGACTTCCTTTTATATTGCAGTACTTGGGCCTTTGCACTTGTATTCTCCTGAATTTAAGGTCACGCGAGTTCCCCTAAATTCCACATCTAGGTTACTAACAAATAGGCTATTTGTTAGGTTCATTAAATGTAGCTTGGTTGTTGATTTCCTGGATTTTCTCTCAGCTGTTGAATCCCTGAAGAATAGCCTGAGAAAAAGCTGAAACAGAAAACTAAACAACCTACAATATAGCATATGCCGTCAGGAATGAATGTCACAACATTCAGCTTGACATCAAGGACCATATGCTAAGTCTGTTTTTTTCCTGAAAACAGACTGTACAAAATTTGCTGAACTGTACAGGACCAATATGTCCATTCTACAATAACAACTTACATTAATAAATGTCAAAGCATCCAATTTGACATTTACACATTTAGCCTTAAGTCAGTTCTATTTTCCTCTTGAAGAACAGACTAAGAAACATACTGAAGTGTAGCAGAACACCACTCTGTCTATTGTTCAGTATATGCTGTCAATGATGAATGTCATAACATCCAGTTTGACATTCAGACAGTAGGCCTTATTCCAGGTCTGGTATTTCCTTGATAACTAGACTGGAAATAAATACTGAGTTCTAACAGAACACCAACTGTTCTATTCCTCAGTATCTGCTGACAGGGATGAATGTCACCACATCCAATTTGACATTCAACAAATCTTGTATTAGCTAATCCTGTAGTAAACTACTCAAGTGTGTCATGACATCAGTCAAGACATCAGAGTACAGTTAGATATTCTAACCTACAATGCAGTCACACAGACACCTTCACACCATGTCATGACATCATTCAAGACATTAGAATCCAACTAGTGTTTTACCATACAATGCAGCCAATTAAACACCTACAATAATTACTTTGTAACATTTGTTTCATTCATCATGGTTCTGGAAACTTCTTGTAAAGTTCAAATTTTCCTTTCTACAACTCCATTATGCTGAGGAGTTCTAGGGCAAGAGAAATCATGTGAAGTTCCATGTTCCAAAATATTTTTTCAGAATATTTATTTAAAAATTCTCCACCATGATCACTTATGACTTTAACAATGTTAAAGTCTTTCTCATTTTATACTTGATAGCAGAAAGTAGCAAACACAACATGTGACTCATCCTTGTGTTTAAGAGACTTGGCCCATGTCCACCTATTGTAGTCATCAATAATGACAAAACCATGCTTTTTACCATTGACAGAGGCTGTTTTCACAGGCCCAAACAAGTCAATGTGTAAAATCTTCAAAGGTCTAGAGGTTGAAACAACATTTTTGGCTTTGAAATAAGTTTTAGGAAACTTGGCTTTCTAACATGCTTCATAAAGAACATCTGAAGTACACTTCAGATTTGGAAGGCCTCTGACTAAGTTCGGCTTGTTAAGCATTGGGATCCTTCTCTTGCTAACATGGCCTAGTCGTCTATGTCAGGTCCATTACTCTTCATTCACAAACATGATGCACCTAACATTTTGATTTTATAAACCAAAATGTCTAATCTTATAAATGTTTTTTCCTCTTGCTATTGAAAAGTACAGAGCCATCCTTCTAACTAACAACTTTGTAAGATTTTTTATTAAAGATAATATCATAATCATTGTCACTTAATTGACTTATGGATAATAAGTTATGCATTAAACCTTTTACAAGTAAAAAATTATTTATAAAAGGGAGATAGCTATTACCAATAGTTTTAGAGCCAATAATCTTACCCTTTTGATTGCCTCTGAAACCTACTATGCCTCCGGGCTTAAGTTCTAGACTTCAGAACATATGCCTTCTTCCTATCATATACTTTGAGCATTCATAGTCCAGGTAC
Organism: Lathyrus oleraceus; assembly: GCF_024323335.1. NCBI lineage: Eukaryota > Viridiplantae > Streptophyta > Magnoliopsida > Fabales > Fabaceae > Lathyrus > Lathyrus oleraceus. Next base: position 497,612,222 of record NC_066585.1, read on the forward strand.
CATGATCGGTGTTTCAACTCAGCTTCTAAGGATCTGCAACATAAATTATTTTATCTCTGGGTACCCATCTTTTTAGGTCCTTTTTTGTTAGTTCTTCCAGACTTTTTCTTAACATGGGTTTTTTGTGCAACATAATCATGTGTGTTCCCATAAGTGAAATGGAAGTATAGAGCTTTTGGTTTAGTATCCTTTTGTTTAGAATTAGGTTTGACCCTAGAGTGTTTGGGTGGAACATAATTAATACCTCTTTTACCATTTCTACTTACTTCGTAGATCAAGGAAGCCATATTACTTCTGTCTATATTTTGTGCTAGAAAATTTTGAAAAGTTGTGTGACATTTCTCTTTGACATTATCATAATCCATAGGAGCTTCTGAAAGAATTTAGTTTTCAAGTTCTTTACTCTTGCCTTTTAAAGTAGAGTTATCTTTTTCAAGAATAGACAATTTTTCTTTCAAAATATAATTTTCTTTCTTCAGCTCACTAAGAACTTCAAAGTCAGATACATGGATTATTTTCAGATCCTTGTGTCTGTTCTAAAGGCTCTGAAACTTTTCAAGAATTTCAGTGAGACAATATTCAACTTCATAATGAGTAAGATTAGATGGTACCTCATTGGGGTCTGAATCTGAGTTTGATCCAGAATCAGATTCTTTTGAGCTAGCCATCAGTGCCATGTGCATCTTCTCTTCTACAAAGTCATCTTCTAAAGCTTTTGAGTCATCTCAGGTAGCCATAAGAACCTTCTTCTTCTCTCATAATACTTTCCTCTTAGACATGAGTTTGGGACACTCATTTTCGTAACGTTCAGGTTACTTGCACTTAAAGTAGATGATTTCTTTTCCAGCTTCAGACTTCTTTTGTTCAGAGGTTGACTCAGCTTGTCCACCTGTTCTTCTGTGGCCTTTGAACTTAGTTTGTATTTTCTTCCAGATTTAATTGACCCTTCTTGAGAGTATAAATAAATCATCTTTTTCTTTTGAACTTTCTTGAGACTCCTCTTCTTCAGCTTGAAGAGCTTTGACCTTCTTAGGTTTACCTTTGGATTTTAGAGCCGTAAACTTTATCTTTTTATGAGGATTATCTTCCTAAAGTTCAATATCATGACTCCTCAAAGAACTTATAAGTTCCTCCATAGTAGTTTTTCAGATCTTTTGACACCATCTGTGTTGTCACCATTGGTCTCCATTTCTTAGGCAGACTTCTGATAATTTTCTTGACATGGTCTGAAGTGGTATAGACTTTGTTCAGGACTTTCAATCCATCTATAAGAGTTTTAAATTTTGAGAACACTTTCTCAATCATTTCATCCTCTTCTATTTTGAAAGATTCATATTTCAGGATCAAAGCCAAGGCTTTAGTCTCTTTCACTTGCTCATTTCCTTCATATATCACTTTCAAAGAATCAAATATAGACTTAGCATAATCTATATTTGTTATCTTTTCATACTCATAATAGGAAATGTCATTCAACAATATAGTTTTGGACGATGATGATTCGTGTAATCCTTCTTTTGCTAATCATCAATTTTGCTTCTTTCAAGCTTAGTGCCATTTTCATCTACAGGATATGTGTAACCAACTAACTCCTTATCCCATAGGTCGACATCACAACCTATAAATAAACTTTTGATTCTATCTTTCCTATAATCGAACTTTTCTCCATCAAAGATTTGATTTTTTGTATAATAATGATATTTATCATTGTTTGCTTGAGCCATAATATGTTTAAAAAAGAATGGATCTTTATCTGACACAATTAAGTGTTTGACACAAAGTAGTCAAAACCAGAACCAGGTCTCTGATGCCAATTGAAGGTGCAAGAAAACCAAGAAAGGGGGGTTTGAATTGGGTTTCAGGATTAAAAAACTTTTGTAGCCTAATATATCAAACAACAAAGATAAAGATAACAATAAGAACACAAGTATTTTTTTATCCTGGTTCGTTGTTAACGAAGCTACATCGAATCCACCCGCCTGAGTGATTTTTCCTTTTCAATAAGGACTTAATCCAATAATCAAAGTGGTTATGACAAACTTAAAGATACACAGTATAATACTTCTTGAGAAATTCCAATTATACCTTAGTCTCTCAAGGAAAACAACTCGAAGACTAGTCGTCAATGGCTTCTTGAGAATTTTGACTAAACTTAGTCTCTCGAGGAAATGAACCAAAAGTTAAGATGATAAGTTTTATGTTACAAGATTATTCAACAAAGTATATACACAAGTTTAAATCAAATTTTACACTTAACAAAGATATTCAAAGAAGGTTCTTCTAAGTGTATAAGTGTGAGAGACACTTCTTTTGATTTTAAGTATCCTTTTTATTGTAAGCGTTGATATTTGTTTAGTGTTTCTTTTTCTTCCAATCTTCAAATACATCTTTATATAGTAGAAAATAGATTTGTTGGAGGTTTAAGTTTGAGTATCCTTAATTTAAACTTTGTATGAAGGTCACTTCATATGCAAAACTATAATGGTGCTTGCAACAAAGAGTTGATGAGAATGATAGGACGTGAGAAACTTCTTTAATATAAAATAAAATACTTTACATAGAAAGTAGATTTTGCTTTTGTACTTCTGTCATATCAATCAACCGTTGACCTTTTGGTTTAAATCTTCTAGTCAATGGCTTCTTATGCTAGTGGATGAAGCTTGAGTAGAGGTTAGAGTCTATCTTCAGAGCTTGGTGAGACTTCAGAGTCTTGGGGATAAGTGTTTTAAGACTTCCAAAATCTGGTAGTCATAAACTGTATCAGAATTTATCTGGCTGGTTTATGTTCATAAACGATGACTTTGACATACCAGAGTTGACTTGAAATATCAGAATTGACTTGTTTGTAAACACGTTTTTATCCTTTGGTTTAAAGTCTGGACGTCTTCAGAGTCAGAATTTGTTTCCTATTTTCTGCACACTCAGCAAAATAGTTAGAGTATAAAATCGTTCTTTACACTTTGCTATCATCAAAAGTCAAGGATAGTTGTAGAACCATACATGTTCCAACACTTAAAAGCTCAACCAATTCGAGATTATCCTGATGTAAAATTTGACATGTAGATGAAGCCTTGATATGCACATACTAACTTGTTGGTTTCATCTGATTTATTTTGTTTCTTTTTGTTTATACTAACCCACTAACATTTATGTAGACTTGTTTATATTGTACACTAACCCTTACTATCTTTTTCATATTGTACATTGATCTTTATACCTTGTCTAACTTAATCACTTAATCAAAATATTAACTTGTTAATCTTGAGTAGGTATAATCTTCCTTTTGTCAATCTATTGATAGATGGACTTGGGGTTGTATAATTTTAATTGTAATAAATCTATTGTAAGTTGATAATTTGATCATCTTCAACACTTTACATCAGTAATAAGTTATCCCCTGATGCCCCATATTTTGAATCCCTTATTCTAAGGATAGATAATCCTCAAGTGTTAAACTAATTTCATTTAACTCTACTAACTTTGATTACCAATAGCCATTGTTATTATCATTGTTATTTTGTTATTTACTTTTATGTTAGTACTTTGTAATTTACATTTAAGTACTCATCATCATCATATTCATTGTATAAACTCATCATGCATGCTTATTATTGTCATTTATCTTTATTGTTATCATACATTAAAAACAAAACAAAAAAACATGATAAAATAATAAGACAAAAAAGTTTCATTCCACTTAATCAACTTGAACTTAGAGGATCTCAGTTAGGACCTTTGCTTAGAGGACATTTTCCTTATCTTTGATACTTGGTCTCAACTTTGGATTTCATCTATAACTTACATATTGGTTGTAAGAATGGCATCATGGAATCACCCTAGGGGGACATGCTTGTAAGTCCATTATCCTTTATTTAGCTTATTGTACGGGAAATTCATGATCATTAAGCTATTGACAAGCTAAAGATCAATTAACAAGAGTCGCCACCGCGATTTTATTGTTTCCAAGGGAAAAGGGAAAAATGCGAACAAAACCCAAATAGTAAGAAGTTTTCAAATAAAAACTAATAAAAGTCAGAGATCACAGGTAAGGGGGTTGGTTACACAGAGGGAATGTGTTAGCATCCATAGTGTCCTAGGTACTCCTAAGGAGCCCTTTTTGTGAGCATATGTTTTTTTTTGTACAAAGTGATATTTCAAGCAAATAGAATGAGGACATGAGAAAAGAATTGATTAATTATATTTTTGTGTTTGACAAGACCTTCGGTCTTGTGCCTACGTACCAACATATAAATGAGGGATCAAAACCTCGTAGTCCGTGCTAGAAATTTCAAAGTGAGTATGTTGGTTTTTAACAAAAATTAAGTTTGAAAGGCACAAGGGCCTAAAATGGTTTGAATGAGTTAGTTCTTTTTGGCTTTTTGAAAGTTTAAGTCAAGTATAGTTAAATTTACTTACAAGTTTGATTTAAGAAAACAAGTTTGAAAATGCAATGGCATAAGACCAAAGTTTCTACCTTTTACAAAAGTGGTCAAAGTTTAGAACAAAATAGTTCACACAAAGAAAGTTTTGAAAATTGAGGGGGAGATTTTGAAATTAAAGAAGTGGGGAGAAGATGAAGAGACTACCCTAGGTACAAGAAATTTAAAAGTTTAAAGTTGAAAAGATCTGACCAAATGAGAGCAATCCAATAGACAAGTATGTCAATAGAAACCCAGAATTCCCTTGGACTTTTTAAGAATTAAGCAACACACAAATGCACAATTATATCAATCTTGAAGAGCAAAGGCATCAAATAAAGATGGCCTCATCCAATCTTATCCACTTCAATGATCTTCTTTAGAATAACCTATGTAGCAGATGAATTCCACAAGTCATAAGTTCAACATAACAGCTTAACAAGGATCAATGTTGCAGATGAATCTGGAGAGATCTTGAATGATGTATCAGATGAATTCAAACTTGCAAGTTCTTGGTTCTTCAACAAGTTGGCATTGGCCAAGTCCATTAGCAAAGAAATGTTGCCTAGATTCTAAGTCCAATTGGGGAGAACAAAACAATAGTCCATTCAAATTGTCTTTTAGGGTTTTTGTTATTATTATGTGCATTAGTGGTCAAAGACCAAACAAACAAACAAGGCAATAAAGTATATCAAACAATATGGTTCACGTGGACAAAGTAAAAAAATTACATAAACATAAACAATTAGAATGATATGTACAATGACAAATGATAATAGAACAATAAAAGTAAATTGCTTTAAAAGTAAAAGCTTGAAAGTAAAAGTTAATGGTTAATAAGTTAACAGTTAGTTTTGTTTGCTTCTCGATTTTAAGACATTCTTTGGAGAACACTCAACCCACTTGCCACAAGCATGGATCCTTGAACCAAAACATCTTCCAAAGGAAGGAAAGAAGGCCAAGTTTCCACAAAATACCATGGAAGAGGGGAGACTTACAATCTCACTAACTAGAATGCTTATGCCTTTTATGTCACAAATTTAGTGCTATGTTAAGTAATCGTAATTAGACTTATGTAGAAGTCACAACTATTTGAGGACGGGCAATAAACTTTTGGTGTTAATGCATGTTGGAGACATAGTATTAAGAACTATGCTCATCAAACATACCGCCCACAAAAATATGCAAAGAGTGTGACCTAATCTCATCCATACTCATGTTAATTTTTCAATCAACTAGCATAAGGATTTTGAGATGTCACTGGCCAATTGAAAATGAATGGATGAAGAAGGGGGATTAGATGAAGAGGGGAAGGGATGAATGAGATCACAAATTGGTCAAAGGAGGATTTTTACCAAATTAATATTATTCATTCATTTTGGGAGATGGAATGTACATTCCATCAATCCCCTAAATCCAATAATATTAATATGACAAAGTCAAATCAACCTTGACTAAGGCCCAACAACAAATGAGAAACTCAACTAAGTCAATCCAAATGGTCAACACAATCAAAATGGCATTTATTCAATTAAAAATATTAAAATAATACATTCAATTCAAATATGTTTTGTCCAAATCCTAAAATCACATCAAAACACCAAATAAATAGCCATGTGATTTATCATAGGTCAAACAAGGTCAAAGGACCTCGGATAAAAAAATTCATAATTTTTGGACACTTAAAAGTATTTTTAAACAATTAAAAACAAATGAAAAATAAATTAATTCATGAAAAATATTAATAATGATCCAAAAAATAATTTTAATTCAGAATATGAAAGAGAAAAATATTTGAAATTTTTTGGTGAAAGTTCCATATTTTTTGGATCAATATTGAATTTAATATGAATTATTGAAAATAATGGAATTAAATGAAAAATTAGAAATTACAAAAATACGTGGACCATCAGATCTCCCTCATTAATTGAGGTGGCAGATCTGATGATCCACAGTGCGCGTTCCACCAACACGTGAGTCAACTGCGTGGCAAATGTGTTAATCAAAAGGAACGACTGAGATTATAACATGGAGCAAGGATCACACGGTCTAGACTTGAGACAACTCATCACCGGAGTCAGAGCTCTGGTTGTCTTCTCCGTCGAGCTTCGCCGGACTGGTCATCCTCAACCATCACCAAAATTTCAAACAGGGAGATGATTTGAAAGAGAAAACATCATTGAGCATGAATATCACCTCCATTTCTTCCAATTCCAACTATATTGAGAGATATGTGGAATTGAAAAATGAGGTTCATGATCTGAGTTACTTCGATTCAACACCAAAATAACTCAAACACCTTGCCTACATTGGTAGGACTTCAGCCAACACAATAATCAAGAGAATTGAGCAAGAAACAAGGAGAATCGAAGAGATCAAATTTTCTGTAAAATACCTTTAATGGAGGTCTGAGCTTGCTAGATCTTGATCTGAATAGTGCTTTGCTTCACTCCAATTGCTTGCAGAAGAGGAATGGAATGGCTTAGAATCAAAGGACTCCTGGAGAATTGAATTCCAAAATAGTGGAGATTCAAGCTCAAATTCAAAAGAATTTCTCAAGTTTATCCTCTTGGTATGAAGGGTTTTCTGTAGGGAATCAAAGCTTGCGCAGTGCGTGTGTTGATTATGAGCAATTGAGCTTCAATTTATAGATAATTCAAGTGTTAATTGCACACTCCATTCAAGTTTCCAAAATTGGCAAAGTGATGTAAGCAGCTGCATGGGCGCGCATAGGCCCATCAAATGATTGTTCAAAAGTCCATAATGAAGTTCAGATGTGTTGGAAGTGGATTGAGTTGCAAGGCAAGTGTGAATTTGAATTTGAAGTTTGATCCATGACACATGATACCTTCCTGTTTAAGCCATGCGCAGCTTATGCATTTCTCATCCAAAATGCATGAATTTTAGCTCTTTGGAAAGGTGAGATTAAGAGGAACAAGTTTAATGTTGAACACTTTTTCATTTGTGTAGCGGGGTTTTCGTTACATTTAGGTTTATTAACTAAACCAAAAGTCAACATGCAATTCGAGTCACCACCGCACTTTTATTTGTCCAAAGGAAAGGCTAAAAAGCGAACAAAAGCCTAGGTAAGAAGTTTTTCAAATTAAAAACTAATAAAAAATGTCAGAGATCTAGGTAAGGGGGTTGGTTATGAAATGGGAACCCTTTTTGCAAATATGTGTTGTAGGTTGGTATTTGTGAAAAGATTTGTGCAAAAGATTTAAGGGATTGGAGAAGAATAGATTATATTTACAAATTTTGTTGTTTGAATGGATGAACCCATTGCCTACGTACCATCACAAAGGAGGATCAAAACCTCGTAGTTCGGGGTAAAAATCTCAAATGTTGGTGAATTGATTTGATCAAAAGCCTTAAGGTCTTTTGTTATCAAAGGGATAAAACTCAACCTAAACCAACAATCCACCATGTGAGGAAGGCTTCAACATGCTAGTGAGGGGTTAACCATATAATAAGCATGGAAGGCTTATAATCCAACACTAAGGATGAGGTGAGATTTACATCAACCACTATGATAACTCAAACCTATGACTAATGTTTTTGAAAAGGTTTAATAAGGTGGCCATTGGAACCACAAAAATAACTTGAAATGAGTTATATTTACAAGTTAGATTTATTTACAAAATGAAGTTAAAGTTGGGTTAAGATTTATTCACAATGAGTATTGATGAAAATGGTTTTGAAAAGTCAAAGGCTTAAGGCCTAGGTTTCTAATTTGAGACAAAGTCAAAGTTTAGAAAAATAATTTTTGGCTTGGTTAGAGTGGGGAGAAGAAGAGAAGGGCTTGTCCTAAAGCATACAAAGATAAGAGAGAAAAGATAAACCCTTGGACTTCCTTTTCTTGAAGTCATATAGATGACTCAAGATGCTCCTTTCCTTTGGACTTAACACACAAACAAGCAATCACACAGTTTGGATTCAGGCTTCTAGGATCTCCATTTGGCTTGTCTCTTAACTTGGCTACTCATGACAATGGTCCTCTTTTCACAATCTCAAGGTAGGATCCCTATCACACAAAAGCAAACATCAAAAAGTTTACAAAACACAATAAGTGGAATGGACAAAGAATAAGTTTGGATGAGAAGTCCTTGAAGATCAATTTTGAAATTTAGCATTCTAAAGGCATGAGGCCTAGTTGCTCTTCAACAAGTTTTGCATTCTAAAGGCATGAGGCCTAGTTTCTCTTGAACTCCTTTAAGCATAGGTAAGTCCTAATTCTAAGTCTTTTCTCTTTTTTGCAATTTGGTTCACACAAAACAAACACAAAAACAAACATAAGATAATAATATATTTATATACAATAATGGGCTCAAATGAGCAAAAGAAAAATGACATAAACATAAAATATGGGCTCAAGTGAGCAAAGGGAAAATCAACATGAATAATGAACAAGAAATAAATGATATTAAAAATAAATGACAAGAAAATTAAATGCTCAAATTAAAATTAGTAATTAGTAAAGGTTATGTTAGCTTGTCATAAGACAATGTAGCGCTATGTTAAGCAATCGTAAGTGGACTAATGTAGTAGTCACACCTATCTGAGACCGGTCAATAAAAATATAGGCAAAGAACACAAGTTAGAAATCATGACTAGTAAGCCAAACTCCATAAACTTGCCATGCAAAAACAAAAGGGGAAAGGCCTTGTATTGTCTTTAGGTTATTTGCTTGACCAAGAAGCAACCTATCTTGGACACAAAACAACTCACTTGATCATGGATCAAGTTGAGTTTGGTTTGGATCAAAGAAGGGTAAACCTCTCACTTGTCAAGACCAACCATAAGAACTTAACTCATTGGCCATTGATGGAGAGAATGGGATGAAGATGAAAGAGAGGGAAAAAAGAAGACAAGTATCAAATCCAATTGATCAAATATGGATCAAACCAACATCAATCAACACCAAACAAAAAAGAAATGAAGATTACAAGTCAACAATAATTTTTTGGTATTTTTTTTGAATTAAAATAAAATGCAAATAAAAAATCAACAAATAAGGTCAAACCTCAAATTCAATTCAAATCAACTTCAACAAGTCCAATTAAATTCTCATAGGTTCAACATGGTTAAACAAACTTTGACTAATTGTCTCAACAATTTTGGAAGTTAGAAAGTATTTAAAAACAATTAAAAATAGCACAAAATGGATTAAAATCTCAAATAAATCTCAAATCAAATAAGAAATTGATGAGACTATTTTTCATTGATTTATCATGATCCATAAATGCTAGGAAAATATTTTTGGATTTTTCAAAAGTCAGAAAGTATTTTAAAATGAATTTAAACTATTAAAAAAAATAATTCACAAAATTTTTTAAATGAACTCACAAAAATAATTAAAAATCAAAATATGAAACTAGATTTTTCAAGAAATTTTTTGGAATTTGTCTCATATTTTTATGACTTCAAATAAATTTTTCATGAATTTTTGAAAATAAAAGGAATTAACTGAAAGTAAAATGAAAAATATAAGTAATGGAAAATCCAACGCCACATGATGGATTCATTAATTGACGTGGCAAGGCTGCATGGCTCAGATCATGGAGAACACGGTGCAACCAAGTCAAGCGCGCAACATTTTGAATTAAAATAAGTAAACACAATGGATGATCCATATTAGAACGTGGAAGCATAATCCAAAGGCCATGAAGGTGTACACATGGTGATGGTGGTGGAAACCACCATCTTCTCCGGTGGAACAACAACCTCCGACCACCAGTTGCAGAGAAAAAAAACTTAACAAAAATGGAAAGTAAGGACATGAAATTGAAGCTCGTGTGATGGAGATCAACACTATATCCATGGATCTTCCTCACCCTTCCTATATTGAGAGAAATGTGAAGTGGAAGATCATGGTGTACTAATTGTAAATGCACGAAATGGAAAATTGAAACCACCATTGGCTTGCCTCAAGTGTGAGGACTTCAAAAAACCACACAAACAAGAGAAAGCTACATTGAATTGCAAGTTCTAGATCCAAAAATTTTGAACGTATACCTCTGAATTAGAGCACTTCAGGCCACGATTTCTTCAGGATCTTGACTCCTCTTTGCTCTAGGGATGCAGTGGAGATAAAAGGTTAAGGAATTAAGCTTTGAAGATCAACTAATGATGTTGAATTTCAAGCTCGAAAGTGAGAAACAAAATTCTGAAAAATTCCTTTGGTATGGCTATGGTTTCAATGCTGCAGCGTTTCAGATCTCCAAAAGGTTGATGAATGAATGAGAAGGGGTGTTTATTTATAGCTGACATTTGCTGTGCATCATGCTTCCCTCGTGTGCCTGGCATTTGAAATTGGATATGCATGGGCCTGTACAGGCGTATGAAAGGTCCAATGATGGGTGAAAAACCATGTTGAGTTCATTTGGATTGGATTTGGACGTGTACATGAAGTGGAATTAGCTTGCATACCAAGTTATAACATGAAATGCCAAAATGCACATAAATGAAGAGTTCTTCGAAACTCCTAAATGGTAAGTCCAAAAAGGTAATGTGAGTAATGGTTGGAAATCCCTTGAAATAAGGAAAAAAAGTAATGTTGGGAAAAAATTCATTTGGCATTTGGAAATTAATGAAAACTGGCTGTGAAAATCCAGGTACAAAACATGTTTAAGTCACCTTTGAAAATTTTCACCAAAAGTAAGCCCAATCAAACCCCTCTGTTTTCATGATGAAAGCTTCAAATATAAAAACCTCCAACATCAAAGTTGTATATCGTTTCAAGGTGATCAATGTAGACTCAAAGTTTGCATCATTTCGATTTTCTATGACAAAGTTATAGGCATTTGAAGTTAGGTACTTTTCAAATTCAATGAATTAGGTCCAATGTGACCTATAATGTTTTGTATTATCACATGTATTTATTTTAGGATTATGAAATTTTGTCCAACACAACATTTGAATTAGACATCTCAATATTTCTAATTCATTTGGTCTCACCTCAAAATCATAAAAATTAAGGAAGTTATGTCCTTGGTAAGTTGACCCAAAATTAGGGTTTCAGTAAAAATGACCTATAATGTTTTGAAATGAATGATTACCTTCCAAGTTTCAAATGGATTTTTGATGAACATTAAAGTTGTTCATATGGTTCTTAGGAACATGTTTTCTCTTGGGGTCATCTTCATTTGACAAACACATCAAAAGTTATATCTCAATGGTGCTCAGCTTAGTGAGATGACTTGACTGGTCAACTTTTTCAAGGCCAAACTTCCAATCTTGATGAATAAATGATTGAGGGGCGTCAAATAGGCTCATATATGCATAAAATAGTGAATGAAAGAACTTCCCTTGATTAAATATGATCATAGGTTGAGATTACTTCATGGGCAAGACACAGTCAAAGCACAGTGAAATTAGGGTTTCCTTGGGAAACAATCCTCAAGCCCTTTGGGTTATCTTGATCAGATTGGAAAATTGAGATACTTGGGAGACATATATGATGATTAGGAGATTTGTGGACCATTTTCATGCTTTTTCTCATCTTCATCTAGCCATTTCATTGGGCTTAAGAGCCTCCTATGAGCATTGGAGCACATGATCACTTGAGCTTCAAAACAAAAAGAGTTAGTGACATATTTTTGTGATTTTGGTTAGTAATCAAAATAAGAAAATCAATAACATACAATACAAGCATGCTTGGTGGTCTCAAACCACTCACACAAGTTCCAACCCTAGGGTTAAGGAGCCAAACATGCTATGATCCTTGAGGCAATGCACTTGTGCAATAACATGATGCCATGAGAGATCTTAGGGTCAAAATTAGGGTATTACAATTTGGAGCTTGTAACTTGGATATGTTTGAGGTGGAAGTTTGGAAAAATTTGACATATTGAAAATTTTCTAAGTGTCAAGCCATATGTCTCAATATTCCACCTTGCTTAACTTTTTATGGGAGCTTCAAATAAGAAAAGTGTCTTCATCAAAGTTGTAGCTCTCTCAAAGAACTTTAAAGTGGTCACCAATTTCATGTCATTTGAATTTGAAATGATAGAGTTATGCATTTTTGAAGTTTGGCAAAATCACTTGATCACTAGTATAGGTCAAAAGTGACCTATAATGTAGCCTCATATCACATGTGCAAAGATGTTGAATTAGCTACCACTCCAAACATAAAAGTTGAAGTAGACACATTGAATTTGATTGTGAAACTTGGAAATATTTCATCTCATAAAAATTGAGAAAGTTATGGCCTTGGGAAGTTGACTTTCAAATTAGGGTTTAGACAAAATGACCTATAATGCTTCAACATAAAAAATGATTTTCCAAGCAAAAATAGCTCTAGGTCTCAACATGAAAGTTGTTTATAATATCATTTAGAGTAAGTTTTCTCTTGGAATAATTTTCATATGCTGAAAATTGTAGGGGATAGGGTCTAGGGAGACCCATTTTTGATCAGATGAATTCATCTGGCCAACCACCACCAACCAACTTGCTAATTTCCAATTCTCTTGACTTTCTTGGCTCATGGTAGATCATATATGAATAAGATAATGAATTTTGAAGTGTCCCTTGAGAATTTTGATCAATTGGTGAGATAGCTTGTTAGAGAAGTTACTCAAGATGCTCGGTCAAACTAGGGTTTCCAAGGCAAACCACTTTCAAACTCTTGAACCAAACTTGATCAATATGACATGTAGAAACAATTGGGACTCATATATGATGCTCATAACCATTCTTGAATCAATTATTGATTGTGCTATTTGATCATGAGGGTCTCAAACCCTAGACGTGACCAATGAATCAAGAAAATCATGTCCCTTACCTACAAAAGAGTTAGACAACTACAAAAACATATTTTTTTGGTATTTTGGTTAATAAAAAAGATAAAATACAAGTGTGATATAATCACAAAGTGCTTGGTGACCTCTCCCAAAACAAACCAAATAAAAAGGGGTAAGGAGGATGCCAAGGTATGATCCCTATGCTAATGCTTATGATGAAATGCATGAGGGATCTTAGGGTCAAAATTGGGATCTTACACTTATGTCACTTTTGCACACACAAGGCTTTCTCTTGGGCTACCTTACAATTAGACCCTTTTATTTTCTTGTTGGTTAATTTGTATATTCATTACATTAGCCAATTTCATAATCAAGTAAGCAAACCCTTGATTTAACGTCAAGTGGCATTTTCATAATCAAATCTAAAATACTTAAAACTACGATTAGTATTGTGCACCATGAGCCTTAAGTGGTGGAGAATGAGTAAGAATGGAGCATTCTTACCATTACTCTGATTGTTTTGGATGCAAAATACTTGGCTTGTTGTCTAGAGCTTTCACCTCTGCCCAGAGACTTTAGTGGAATATAATTACAAACTCTTTTCATAAACCCTTGTTAAAGGTAAAACAAACACAACCCATCAAACCTTATTTTTGCTCCTTAGGGCATTATCCCGAAAACCCTTTTCTCAAAGGTAAAATCAACCAACACACAAACATTTTCTACTCCAAACTACGGAGCTCTGATTCCTCATCACCTGGTGAGTGATACGTAGGCACAAGGGCCCCAATCCTTGGCAAGCATAATAACAAAAAAACCAGAGTTCCATCACTCTCTTTTAACCCTCTTTTGAAAAATAAAACAATAAACGAGATAAATACCCACGTAGGTAAACAACCCAAATGGTCCGCATGGAGTATCATGGACATGAGGGATGTTAATACCTTCCCATTGCGTAACTGACTTCCGAACCCAAGTCTCGGTTGCGAGACCGGTTATTATCCTTGCACTACCTGTGTGCATCCTTTTTTTCTTATTCGAGAGTTTTATCGACTATTTCCCCTTTCCACTCCCATATAGGTAATCTAAATAAAATTTGGTGGCGACTCTTCTGTTTTGCCTTCTCTCTTCGATTGAGGAGGCATTCTTTAGTTCGGTCCCCGGTTCCTCTCTCTGAAACCCCGGTAGCGATAGGTACCAATACATTATAAAATGTTTCCAACTTAATGTAAAATTGTATCCAAGGGTGAGGACATTACCTAAGAAATTACTTGAGTCTCTCCCATGCATTAAACAAAGACTCGTCATCTCCTTGTCTAAATGAAATACTATCATTCCTCATCTTTGCATTCTTTATCGAAGGAAAATACTTAGTTAAATTTTTTTCAGCTAAGGCATTCAACGTGACTATGGAATTGAGTTCTAAGGAGTTCAACCAAATTTTGGATCCATCCCTTAGATAATATGGGGAATAACCTCAATTTGAAAGTAACTTCAAAGAATTTCCACAAGTGAGAACGTGAATCTTCATTAGAAGCTCCTGGATATCGGTTGATTGCATATAACATTTGAAACATCATATGATTGAATTCAAATTATACCATTGTGATCTCTGGTCTTATAATTCCTGTATTCTTTGCATTAGGATCAAACACATCATAATCCCTTATTTTTATTGTTCTATCATTAGAAATGCCAATAATTTCATTGTCTTCCATGACTCCATCTTGTTCCTGTTGTAACTCTTCAAAGGGCTCTTCAAATAATCCTTCAAAGTTTCCAAACACAAGATTAAGAGGAGGGCTTCTTGGCATGTGACTAGTAGCTTGAAATCTCCTTAGTAATATGAGTGTTCTCTCAGACTCAGTATCTCTTTCGTATACTAGAGTCAGCAACCTGCACATGCAGCATACGTACACCTATTATGTTACCAGAAGACAAAATGTCAAAATCTCTAATGTACTTTTCACAAAATTTTAAGAAAATCAAAGTCTTATTTTTACAACCCTCGACAGCAGCTCCAAAAAATTGTTGTGTGAACTATTGGTATGTGCAAGTACACACATTCAAGTGATATAAAAGTAATAGTTTCAATCCCATAGAGATTGTAATAACTTAAATTGATTGTCACATTAAAATCTGGTGAATAGCCATGAGCAAAAGGGTAACAATAATATTGGGTTGTCACAGATTCAGGTGGAAATACAATAAATGATAAGTGATGATGAAGAAGTTAAATTAATATTAAAAGGCATGTTGGATAATGATCTATCTAATGAAGTTCATATTTTGTGTGTGTTTGATGAGATTTGTCATGACAAATGAGGCATAAGGTGATCTAGTGGTCTATGTCTACAGCATCAAGGCATATGCATTAAGTAAAGGGAACAACTCTTAAGGTCTCACAATAACATTAAAGCATGTCTATTTGCATCTTTTGATTTCCCCTATGGTTGTAGCCCTTTATCTCTAAAGTGACTAATCTAGTGAATATGTCTATCATACTATTTTAAACCATATTTACTTATGAAGTATGGTAGTTAAAATTATCTCAACCTTTAGTCAACCTTTACCTATTTCTAAGGTGATCAAGCAAAGAAAGAGGTGTAAAACATTATTTCACATAATAAAATGCATTACATCAAACCGTATCATGTTAACGCAAAATACTAATTTTCATTAAACTTCACGTTGCTCAACATAAAGAGGTTTAACTCATAATGAGAAAAAGAAATACAACAATAAAAGTTCTTGCATTCAACATTTTTAAACACAAATGAAAATAAAATGAAAACCTAAGTGTGACACTCTACTCCTTGCAATCTTTCAATCAACGAGAGATGATTTTTGTCACGCTATTATTCTCAAGACTTACTCAATGAAGGGATAATGAAAGGAACTCTTTACTGCTGGTTCATGCTTCTTATTCTTATAGGTAATATAAATATTTTAAAATTAATCATTTCATATCCCAAAGACATAAAATCCATCGATGCACTTCAGCATCGGAGGTGAATGGTGATCAAGATAATCATCATCAACAACACAAGGACTGCGAGCTACATTGTAGAAAATAACATTCATTTGGGCCTTGCAATATTGTGAAACGTGTTAGATGTCAAAAGGAATAAGATTAGAATGGTTTGGGAGCTTGGTGAATCAAAATTCCAAATCTAACTGGTTATGGTCTGGTTCATGCATCATGGCAAGTCAACAACTTTGAACTAAGGCCAAATGAATTTGGCTCGTGCATTTTGTCCAAAACTTGTGCCAAATATTCCTTGGCATATCCTTAATTAGATGCAAAAAGAACCAGTTTAAAAGGAGTTGTGGTTTGGAAATGGGAATATGGTAAAATAGTGGTCTTGGTCATGGTTTAGGGCATGGTAGGCATGTTGGACCAGCTTGGCCAATGCATAAATTAAGGCCCTTACTAATGAATTAGGTCTTATACCTTGAAAAAAGATGGAAAGATATTCAATTAGGACATTTTGCTCGAAGTGGAACTTAATAATCTTGTGAGATGAGAAATTTATGGGCTTTGGAACTTGCCATAGGCCATTCTTGCCAAAATCCAGCCAACCAACATGGCCTCAAAATGTGATTTTCATATTTCTTGATCTTTATAGGGAAATGATGGATGTTTGAAGCTCATATGATCATATCATGATATAAAATTAGGCTTGGGGATTTGTGGAGTGATGTTAGGTCAAGTTCATGGATGAATCAAATGCCTTGAAAGTTCAAAAACCATGACCAAACCAAGTACTTGTAACATGAATTGGATGTGTTTGAGTGATGAATTGTGGTTGTAATTTTCATGAGCTGATGTTAAATGAGTGGTGGTATAATAAGGTGATCAAAATGTAATAAGTTCAATGATCAAAGGATGCCCAAATTAGGGTTTCTTGAGCTATAAGTTTAAGCAAGAACCATGGTCAGACTAATTAGCGTTTGGTGATGTAAAGGACATATTGAGATGTTTCAAAGTTTTGGGGAATGAAAAAACTTTGGATTTTAGAGGTCCTCAATGACATGGTCAAGATCCATGGTAAACCATGACTTCTACAAGACAAATGAGGGTCAAGATCTAGGGTTAGGGTCCTTGGGTGACCAGCTGAATCTTGATGCATCTTCAAAGGGGACTCACCAACCAAATTGGGTTTGGAGAGTGAATGAGATGTCTTGAAGGATCCTTCAAGATTTGTTGGATGCTTGAGGGTGGAGATTGGGGTTGAGGTGGCTTGGGCACACCTCAACATGACCAGAGGATCTTGAGGCTTCACAAATGAACCCCCGTGCCTTTGGTTTGTGGGACATTATGGATTATTAAGTACAAATGAACATGATATGACATGTATGAGAGGTATTCTCATGGATTAGGGCTCAAGAAGGTGATATGGGGGTAGGGTAAATTTGAGGGTATGGAAGCTGCTCATATTTAATCTTCTGGGACCTAAATGTATGGATAACAATGACTTCCAATGCATTCAAGGTATGAGAGGATTAAATACTAAAAAGAGTAACCAAAATATTGCCATGTTGGGGATGAAATTGTTATGCTTTGCTGGGGATTATATATGGTTATGATTATTATGCGTGCAATGCAATGTATGCAACATAAGTATCTCCTCAAAGAGGATTATTCGATGTCAATACTACAAGAGAAAGAGTGGGGAAGAAAACTTTGCCAGGGAATGAGAACTTCGGTGATAGAAAAAAGGGTGTCTTCCCCCAACAAATGGTTGGGGAGAAAAATAAAGGTAATTTCTGGCAATGACTGGAACACCCAACTCTGATGGGGGAAATATAGATCCAACGATGATTCCTAGCAACAGCTGGAATACCTGACATCTGCTAGGGGTCAACCAAGTGAATTCAACGACGATTCTTAAGAAAGGCTAGAATACCTGACTCAGTGGAATAATATGGATTCATTGATAATTCTTAGCAACAGATGGAATACCCGACTCGGCTAGAGAGAATGACGAGGTACGATGACGATTCTTAGCGACAACTAGAATACCTGACTCTGTGGGGAAAAGAAGTCGTTCAACAATGATTCCTAACAAAGGCTGGAATACCTGACTCGACTAGGGATATAAAACTAATAGTTCAATGATGATTCCTTGAAATGGCTAGAAATACCCTGTCATACCCCAATTTTGTCCGGCCATTTGTGGTTTACCCATGAGATCTCTTTGTTTCAAAGACCCATTTGCAGGAGTGTGTTCATAATCTAAAATGTGGTTTGAATCTTTTTACATTACTAATCCAAAATCTATTTTCTTATTAGTAAGTATTAAGAGCCATGTTATTATTTCTATGATCACTATTTACTAGTCCATTTACACATTCCACCTTATATAATTCCATCACATTTGTTGACAAAATCAACATGCTTTATGTATCATAGTTATTCATTTCATTAAAAAAACAATTCTAGGCCAAACTACACTTCATAATATGCTAAACCATTCGCGTTCTTTTCATAAATCAATGCACATCCCATTGTCTTATACAAGTAATGATTCAATTCTTTTCAAGCTTTCCATGGAAATTTTCAATCATAAGTCAACCACATTCATAATGATCATCTTTTCACTTCGTACATACCATACATTTTTGAATTAGATTTATTTCATGCTACTTGTTCATGCTTGGTTAAGAATGCACTTTGAACTTTATAACTCCATACATTTTGAATTAGATTTGTTTCATGCTACTTGTTCATGCTTGGTTAAGAATGCACTTTGACCTTTATAACTCCATTCACATCCATACACCTACTTCGTTATGACATGATTAAAGAGGTGCATTCAAATATTTGAATTCATTAATCCATTTCCAAGGTCCATTTTACTTTCATACATGAAGTTCTACATACATACATAGATAACATAAAATTAATATGGAAAAATTGTTTGAAATAATATTAAAATCATGTTGAATACATAGTTGCTAATGGCTATTAGACTTCAAATCCAACAGGTTACAAATAGTCCAAATACACATTTGTCTTAAAAAGGAAACCTAAGTAATTACATTTTAATTAAATGAAAAAAGTGCTGCTGTTGGAAAAACAGGTTCCTAAAGACCAAGACCAGGTAGTCAGGTTGAAAACTCTCTGGACTTGGGCGCGCCTCCAAAATTTAAGAAACTGAAAACAACTAAATAAACTATTCAGTTTAATGCTTTATCCAAAAGGCTAACATGAATACTCAAAAAAGCATTTTGAAAATGGCTTAAAACAGAACAAATCAACAGAAATCAAATCCCACATAATCTGGGATGAGACAAATTGAAAAAGAAGTTTTTTTAAGACTTAAGAAATTCTTCATAAAGAGATTGATTAGAGGTTAACGAAAACAGACATGAGATAACAAAGCAATTGTTCTCACATCAAGAAGAACACAACAATATTTCTGAAAACCCTAAAAAGTTAACAGAAAGAACACAACAATATTTCTGAAAACCCTAAAAAAGTTAACAGCAAGAACACAGAGCAATATTTTCTGAAAGCCCTAAAAAGTTTTCACACTGAAACTCAACAAACTTAAGCTAAGCCGCAGATTGCCAAGAAAAACCATTACCACGACGATAACGGTGACGACGGAGGCGAAAGGAAGAGAAAGGAAAAGCATATCGAAAAGAATCGAAAAGGTTAGCTACCTGTAAGTCATCTTGGTATCATCTAAACTTGCTTAAATAATGTCGAATCACGCTTCCTTCCCCCCTGTTATCGTGATTCTTGGGAAACCGTGAAATCGGGGTCAAAGGATGTTGATTGGGGATAAGGGTCGAAGTTTGGTTTGTCTGCACTTTACATTTAATCACTGCCTCGTTGTTTTGCCGCTTGTTTGCTGAAATTTATTTGTATAGATGTGTTTGTCTGGATGGATTCTTTGTTGTTTAAAGGTTTGCATAAGAACTTCCATTTTGGTTGAAGAATATTAAGGCTGAGAGTGAGGGACAGGGGGCATTAGGCGTTTTCTTTTGAGATGGTAATGATGAACACCATAGGGTGTTCATCCTTAATCCTAGAGTGGGCGTGCTTCGGTGTTTTTATTTAGTTTTATTTTTGTGGGAGAAGATAGGGTTTTGTTGTTGTTAAGAAAGGGGTATCAGAAGTTCATTTCAGAGAGAGGGATAGGGGAGAGTTGAAGTGGACTGGCGTTTGGGCTTCTAAAAAGAATGAATGCTCTCAGCATTCATTTCTATCCGTTGGAAAGAGTTTTCTTTTGTCCCTTTAATAATTACTGCTAGCTAGTTGTCGCCGTCGCAACGATTTCCAAGGCCTTGGGCGGAACAAGTCCATTGCTGTCTGCCACCTGGTGAGGAGAGACCATCACAGTCAGCCACGTGCCCAGAGAGGAAAGAGGTTTGGTTCCTCTATCTTGTTAAATGACCATTTGGGTCAACCGGTGGATGGGCTTTGGGTGTAGGAACCCAACCCTAATTTTGGACGGCCAATTTTCCTGGGCTTTAAGGCAAGGCCCACCTTTGTTTCAGCACTCACACCCCACCTTTTGTTTTTGTTCTGGCCCATGTATTTTTTTTTATTTAATGATTTCATTTCATATTTTCATGCTTCACTTATTGATAAGTAGATAATTTATTTTGTTAAATAAGTTTAAATTCATATTGATTAATGTCTTGATTAATTTTTATAGTCTTATTTAATTTAATTAGTTAACCTTTCAATTAGCTTCATTAAGCATTTTATTTAATTATTTAGTCATTTATTGTTATGAATTTGGTTTAGGCTTGTCATCTTGTATTTATCCGATCCCTTATCTCACATTGATCGAACCACATGTAGAATCAATTGTTAAGTTACCTCAAACATTTGCCAAAATCATAAAAAAGGCAATCGATTTTCGATTCAATGTCGAACCCATCTTCCATACCTATGTAAGTCGATCGCTTGTAAAAGCATCGCCATCAACCTCACATGGATTACTCTTGGGCTTTCTTACAATGAGACCTATTCGGTTTTAATTAATCGATTAGATGGATTATTCACTAAATAGATTCAATCCATTTACGAGAATGAAAATTTTAAAACCTCGATCCGACATCGAAAGTTAAATTAAAATACTTAATCACATCTAAACAACACTACATTTGAAAATGAAAAGGGGGATGGTTTTGAGTTTTCAACTCCTCTCCTCGATTATTTGAATACGAGTTTTCTTACTCGGTTAGTCAAATGCTCGTCATTTCTAATCAATTTAAGCACAAACAAATCAAATCCTTTTATAACAAGAAACCAAAAGGGAGATAACTTTGAGTCTTCAATTTTTCTCCTCGACTATTTGAATACAAGTTCTCTTACTTGGTTAGTCAAATAATTGTCGTTCCTATACCAACTTCCAAACTCCGATTAAATCAAAATATCTTCACAATAAACTAAATGAAAAGGGAGTTGACTTTGAGTTTTCAACTTCACTCCTCAATTGTTTGAATACGAGTTCTCTTACTCGGTCAGTCGAACAATTGTCATTTTCACCAATTCATACCGCAAGTCAAATCATTCTCAATCAAAACTATACGAAAAGAGAGATGGTCTTGAGTTTTCAATTCCTCTCCTCAAATGCTTGGATATGAGTTGTTTTACCCAGTCATTCGAGTATTTGTCATTCATACTAAAACACGTCAACCATATACCATCTTATTTTCATAAATATTCAGATGAAACATAAAACGGTCTAGAGTCTTCTATTCCTTTTCCCGATTATTAGGATATGAGTTGTCTTACTCAACTATCCGAGTAATCGTCATCCATTTAAAATACCTTAATCATCATTAAAATCCTTTTTATAATTAAGGATGAAAAAGAAAGTGGTCTAGAGTCTTCTGTTCCCTTTTCCGACCATTAGGATACGAGTTGTCTTACTCGACTATCCGAGTAATCGTCATCCAACCAAAAACATCTCAACCAATCAAAACATTCAACACAATAACTCAACTTGTCACCCTCGTGTGACCAAAACTCTTTTCAGAAAGAACACTGTTTAATCATTTTTAATGCGCACAACAAACCAATGCTTAAGCCTCCGCCAAGAGTAGACAAGCCAGCGTTTAGCCTGTAAAACGCGATCTAAATAGTCGTTCATTAAAAGATACCAACCAACCGTAGTCCCGAACTACGAATGCTCTGATTTCCTTATTACACCATAAGGATACGTAGGCAGGAGATTGTTGTATCTTCGCGAGCACACTAATAAAAAACCTCCCCTTTCTCCTTTCTAAGGTTCCCATCCATTTCTATTTTCAATATATTTATAACCCGAAGATAACAAACAAACATAAATTAACACCGAAACACACAATTGAACTAAAAGGTTCCCGTTTAGTACAACGGACGTGAGGGGTGCTAATACCTTCCTCTCGCGTAATCCACTCCCGAACCCGAATATAGTTGCAACAACCATTATTCCATTTCCTAAAGGTTTTATCGATATTTTCCTATCTCTTTGTTGGGATAAATAAAGTTCGGTGGCGACTCTGTTCGAACGTAATTTTTTCTGCGACCATCGCGAGGAATCGTATTTTTCGAGATGCGACATACCCGACTCTATTTGGAGATAAACATATCAAGAAGGTACAATGATGATTCTTAGCAACGACTAGAATACCTGACTCTCTTGAGGAAATATAGAAGTTCAGTGAAGATTCCTAGCAACGACTGGAATACCTGACATCTGATGGAGAGATCAAATAGTTTAGTGACGATTCCTTATAAAGGTTGGAATACCTGACTCTGCTTGAGGAGGATAGAAAATTCAATGACGATTCCTAGCAACGGCTAGAATACCTGAGTTTAGCTCGGGAAGAGAGATGATCAGTGATGATTCCTTAATAAGATTGGAATACCTGATTTATGCTAGAGAAAAAAGTTCCAAGATGATTCTTGTTTGGAAAAAGGAAAGTTCAGCGACGATTCTTTATCAATTGATAGAATATATGACTCTTTTGGGAAATCTTGAGAGGAAACAAAGCAGTACAATGACGATTCCTAGCAACGGTTGGAATACCTAACTCTACTTGGGGAGAAAGCTTGGGAATCAAAGCTGACTTTACTGGGGAAAATCCTTAACAACGGTTGGGAAGTTCCAAAATCTGATGAATGAAACTTGAGTATAGATCGAGAAGTGAATGTTTTAAGATACTTATAATGCAATGTTATGTGTGCAAGATGTCGATGCATGTTCAGGAATTTAGGGACTATGCAAATGCAAGGTTTGCAAGTTATGTCAAGTGTGTTTGGGGTCTGCAGAGGAATATTTGTTAGGAATGCCAATGATATTTGGGCTTATAATTTCTTTCGGGAGAGTGAACTGACTTCCCGAAACTAGAATTTCTGATGTCCGAGTAAGAAATAGATGCAATATATGAGGGTTTATGCTGAGGAGAAACTCTGATTAAGCCAAATCCGAAGGATTTTGTGGCATTGCGGTGTTGAGGTATACCGAGCATGTCTTTGGTTACCTTTTGATATTTTGAAAGAGAAGTAATTCGATGTCTTCCTTTAAAAAAATTTTTAGGAAAAGTTGTTTACCAAAAAATTTCAATGTGATATCAATTTAAGAAAAGTCATATTTCACAAACAAAGAATGAAAGGTAAAAATATTGAGCACATATGAGGGAATTGATTTTATTGATAAAATGGTCCCACAAATGTGTGATTTATACAAAGAATTAAATCCTAAAAGAGGTGATTGCAAAAAGAAATTGAAAAACTATAATGGAAATGGGAAAAGCTCGGATTTCCACCAAGTTTCAATTTTACTATAGTCTTTATGTAATTGACTATCTTTAGATCTTAATTCAAAAGGAGAGTGACTGGATTGACCCATTGAGGTGTGAAGAAAGATTCTTTGCGGGATGCAGTCTCTCTCTTTTATGAATCTGTAATCTTTGCTTAGACCGTCCTTTCGGGTTTTCAGTCTACCGGGATACCCATTTTTGCATAAGTCGTCCTTTCGGGTTTTCAACTTATTAGGTTCTTTAGTTTTTTTAAGCGTAGTATTTTTTGACTGCATCCGTGTTTATGGGGGATGGAATATCTTCACCATCCATAGTTGAAAGGGTTAAGGCTCCTCCAGAGAAGACCTTTCTTGCAACATATGGGTCTTTGTAGTTTGGCGTCCATTTGCCCCTTGGATCAATATGAATAGGCAGAATCTTCTTCAACACGAGGTCTTTGGCCTTGAGGCTGCGAGGAAAGACATTCTTGTCATGCGCCCTCTTGATGAACTTTTGGTAACGATGTCCATGGCAGATGGCTGCCAAGTGCTTCTCATCAATGAGGTTCAGCTGGTCAAATCGGGCTTGCACCCACTCGGCTTCGTCAAGCTTGGCATCGGTCAAAATCGTTAAGAAAGGAATCTCTACTTCAACAGGAAGGACCACATCAATGCCATACATTATAGAGAATGGGGTTTCCCTAATGGAGGTAAGTATTAAGGTACGGTAGCCATGTAATGCGAAATGGAGCATCTCGTGCCTGTCTTTATAGGTTTCCTTCATTTTCTGCATGATCTTCTTGACATTCTTATTAACTGCCTCGACAATGCCATTCATCTTGGGCCTATAAGGCGATGAGTTGTGGTGTTCGATTTTGAAGCTTTGGCAAAGCTCTTTCATCATTTTGTTATTGAGGTTAGATTCATTATCAGTAATGATCTTGTTTTGGACCCCATAATGACAAATGATTTCTTTTCTTATGAATCGAGCCACTTCTTGTCTTATGACGTTAGCTTAGGAGACTGCTTCCACCCATTTGGTGAAATAGTCTATGGCTACCAAAATGATGCGATGTTCGTTCGAGGAAGTTGCTCAATACGTCTGATCACGCCAATGTCCCACATGGACAAAGGACAAGGTGATGTTAAGACATTACGTTACATTGGTGGTACATAGATTTTGTCGATGTATATTTGGCACTTGTGGAATGTTTGGACGTGGTGGTAACAATCAACCTCCATGGTCATCCAATAATAATCGCCCCTCAAGATTTTCTTTACAATGGTGTGTCCACTGGCCTGTGTCCCAAAGAGTCCCTCATGGATTTCCATTATAATTTGCTTTGCTTCTTGGTTGTTCATGCATCTAAGCAAAATTGAATCATAATTCCTCTTGTATAATACCCCTCCGCTTAAGAAGAACTTGGATGAAAATTTCCGAAGATACTTATTATAGGTGATGGACACGCTTTCAGGGTACCCTTGGTTCTCTAAAAACTTCATGATGTCGTAGAACCAAGGATGGTCGTTAGCTTCGTCTTCGGATGCCAAACAGTAAGCGGGTTCGTCCAAGTAATCAAGGTGAAAAGATGGTGCTTCATTTTTCTATTTGACCTAAAACATGGATGACAAAGTCTCCATGGCGTCAGCTAGTTGATTTTCCTCTCGGGGGATGTGGTTGAATGTAATCTCGTCAAAGTACGAGATTAGTTTCAGAACATGCTCCTTCAAAGGGATGAACTTGTGGTCTCGAGTTTCCCAATCTCCTTTGACTTGGATGATGACCAAGGCGGAATCTCCATAGACTTCAAGAATTTTGATCCTAAGATCAATCACAGCTTCAATGCCGAAGATATAGGGCTCATACTCTGGCATATTGTTGGTACATCAAAAGCACAACCTTGCAGTGAAGGGTAGGTGAAAACCAGTCGAGGAGGTGATGACTTCCCTAATGCCATTGCCAAGATCATTAGAAGATCCATCAAATATTAGGGTCCAATGAGATCCAGGTTCTGGTCCTCCCTCGGGTCCAGAGATATTATAGTCTCTTATCAGGATGATGTCCTCGTCAGGCAACTCAAAGCGCATAGACTGGCAGTCATTCAAAGGTTGATGTTCAAGATAGTCAGATAGTACACTCCCTTTGATAGCTTTTTAAGTGACATGTTGGATGTCGTAATCGGTTAAAGCCATTTGACAACGGGCTACTCTATCTGGTTAGAGCAGACTTCTCGAAGATGTACTTGACTGGGTCCATCTTGGAGATTAACAATGTTGTATGGGTGAGCATATATTGTCTTGGGTGTTTGGCAACCCAAGCAAGTTCACAACAGGTCTTCCCAAGCCTTAAATATCTACTCTCGCAATTAGGAAACTTCTTTCTTAAGTAGTATATGACGTGTTCTTTCCTACCAGTCTCGTATCGTTTGCCAAGGACACATCCCATAGATCCTTCAAGGACAGTCAGGTACATGATCAAAGGTCTTCCAGGCATATGAGGTTCTTGTAAGTACTTTTTTATCTTCTTGAGAGCGTTTTGGTAGTCGTCATTCCAAATGATAGCTTGATCCTTTCGAAGCAGTTTGAAGATTTACTCACAAGTGGCCGTAAGGTGAGATATGAATCTAGATATGTAGTTCAATCTACTTAGAAATCCTCGGACTTCCTTCTCAGTTTTTGGTGCATGCATAGCTTGTATGGCCTTTACCTTTTCAGGATACACCTCAATGCCACATTGGCTGACGTAAAACCTAGTAGTTTCCCAGATCTTACCCCAAACGTGCACTTGTTGGGATTTAGCCTCAACTTGATTTTCCTTAATCGTTCAAATAGCTTTTCCAGGTTGACAAGATGCTCCTCTTCGATTTGGAAATCATGTCATCAACGTAGACCACGATCTCTCTATGAATCATGTCATGAAAGAGTGTGACCATGGCTCGTTGGTAAGTTGCACCAGCATTCTTTAATCTGAAGGGCATGACTTTGTAACAGAAAGTTCCCCATGGGGTTATGAAAGTAGTCTTCTCCATGTCCTTCTGAGCCATCCAGATTTGGTTGTAACCGGAGAAACGATCCATGAAAGAGAAAACAAAGAATTGAGCAGTATTATCCACTAGCACATCGATGTGGGGTAGTGAGAAGTCGTCTTTGGGACTTGGTCTATTAAAATATTTGTAATCTACACACATCCTTAATTTCCCGTCCTTTTTGGGTACATGCACAATATTGGCAATCCATTGGGGGTAATTGGAAACCGCTAGGAAACCTGTACTGAGCAATTTTGTTACCTCCTCCTTGATCTTCATAGCCATATCAGAACTAGTGCTTCTTAGATTTTTCTTCATGGGAGGGGAATCTTCTCAGAGAGATATATAATGGACCATGATATCAGTATCGAGGCCTGGAATATCTTGGTAAGACCATGCAAACACATTCATGTAGTCTTGTAAGAGTTTGACCAACTTTGCCTTTACTTTTTCTTGTAGAGCTGAGCCTACTTTGACCTCTTTAGCTTCCTCTTTCGTTCTAAGTTTGACCACTTCTATTGATTCATCGTGCGGTTGTATGACCTTCGACTCTTTCTTGAGTAGTCATGTTAACTCTTCAGGGAGCTCACAATCTTCATCACAGTCTTTGTCAGCGTGATTAATCAGATTGTCGAAGTCATATGGGACCATAGCAGAGTCATTATTGGCGGTAATCGAGGGTGGTCTGCACGATTAAGGGTTCATTCCTTTATTTGTATGAAAGGAAGAAAAAATTATTTGAAAAACTTAAATAAAAAGAAAAGTATTGCCATTTTTGATTAAGTAAAAAGATAAAATGAAAGACAATGATCACAAATTTGAATGTGAAACATGGTGATTTTCATTAATTGATTAAAAAGGAAATTTGTCGGAGGCCCTACAAATAATTCCCCATGCCTTGGGCACGACATGTGTCCTCTTATTTTTTAAGGAAAAACAAAAAACAGGGAAATTACTTCTCCAACATCATTACTTCGGGTAATTCAAACACACTCTAGTTGTTTGCTCCTCTTCCTTCAGTCTTCTTATAGATCAATCTTTCTTCTTTAACTTCACCATCCTCTTCTAGAGCATAGATATGGCCATCCACAAGGTGCCCGACGCTTGAGAAGAAATCTGATAATGGGAGCACTTGCCCCAACACAGAAACCGGTGTTAGCTTCTTCAAGTCTTGAGAATTGTATCCCAATCCAAAGAGATCCTTGTTAAACGGTAGTTCTAGCATCCTTCCTCAAACCACTGGATGTCCACTTTTAATGACAGTCTAAGTATCTTTTAGGGAGGCCATAAATTCAACAGTTTTTACTTCCCCTACGGGTCCAACCATTTCAATGTTGACAATCTCAAAGGATTGAAATGGGATTTCCTTCACTTCTCCCTCTCCTTCCACATATCGAAATGAAGCCAAATGGCTAATCATGATGTCTTCTTCGCCCTCCACAACTACTAGCTTGTTGATGACCAAAAATTTCAACCTTTGATGGAGTGTTGAAGTAATAGCTCCGACCAAATGTATCCACGGTCGTCCAAGAAAATAGTTGTAGACTGGATATATGTCCATCGTGAATAAAATGATGAAGAAATTATAGGGGACGATCTTGATGGGAAGATCTACTTCACCAATTAATGTTCGCCCTGACCCATCGAACACCCTTACCACTAGCTCGCTTGGCTTCATCACAAGTCCCTCAATAGGCAATTTTGAAATAGAGCTCTTCGGCAACACATTGAGATATGAACCAATATTCACTAAGACTCTCAACATCACAGTGTCTGCACATTCAATGGATATGTGCAAGGCCTTGTTATGATTCCTTCCTTCGGCGGGGAGTTTTCCATCACTAAAACTCGGGCTCAAGTTGGTAGATATATTATTTCCCACTCCCTCAAACAGGAAAACAGAGATCTCTTGTGGTACATGGGCAGATTTCATAAATTTCACCAAGGCATCACGATGTGCTTCGGAGTACATAAGCAAAGACAACATAGAGATTTTGGAAGGAGTTTGGTTGAGTTGTCCAACCACTCTATAGTCACTTCTCCTTATGATGCATAAGAATTCGTCTACCTCATTGGCTGGTAGATAATCTTGCCTTTGTTGGGTGTTATCGATATGTTTGCCTTTGTCTTGGGTTGAATGGCCGTTATTGCCAACTAGGGGAGATGTGAGAGTAAATATTATACCTCTTAGAGTGACCCCATCAGTACCAGCTATACTCACTATTTGTTCGTCATACATCATAGGATTCTCTTGCATGCTCTGGCCATGGATATAGACTACAGAGTCGTACACCTATGAGACTGCTTTTGTGTCGTTAAAGGGAAACGATGTCGGGACTGTTATCACCATAGAAGTAATGGGAGTTGTAGAGATGGTCATCTGAGAGAGATTATAGGGCATCTGCAAAGGTAACACTTCATCATACGATATCTCAAGAGTGGACACTTCTTCAATCGTGGATGGGCGATCTATCAACAAAATCCCTTGGTCCATTAGGTTTTTTATGATGGACTTCAAAATTCTGTATTGTTATGAGTTAATCAAGCATTGTTCACAAGTTATACTACAAACAGGAAATGCATCACTTTTCATCAACATGTTCTTTATCTCGATGAGTGGATTTTCAATTTGTCCATGGAGGTTAATAGTTTCCTTCCATTGTCCATCTCTACCTTGTTCACGTTCGACTTGTTGTGAGAAGGAATTTGGTTACTACTTACATTTGGGTCGTTAGGCGCAAATGTAATTACCTTAGAACCAATTAAACCTTACACCTTATACTTCAGGGCCTTACAGTTCTCGATAGAATGGCCGAGAGCGCCTAAGTGGAACTCACATCAGGCATTAACATCGTAACTGGGAGGAAGAATCATTGGGGGTGGCCCTAACTCCCTTAACTGTACAAGTGATCCTCTCAACAAGTATGGTAGGACGTGACTATATGGTTGGAACAAGATCGAACCTTCTCTCAAGACATCTTTGTCTTTGTTGTTGTTGCTGCTGATAACGTGGTTGTTGTTGTTGAGGTTGATAGTGTTGTTGATGTTGTTTCTGTTGTTGTTGAATTGGAACTTTGAATGATTGTTGTTGTGGTTGGCCTGGAGCCACGACGGCCACTTGCTGATACGAGACACGATATGTTGGGGCTC
Source organism: Lathyrus oleraceus (assembly GCF_024323335.1). NCBI lineage: Eukaryota > Viridiplantae > Streptophyta > Magnoliopsida > Fabales > Fabaceae > Lathyrus > Lathyrus oleraceus. The sequence goes on from NC_066585.1 coordinate 497,642,305, forward strand.
TTGCTCTGATTATTGCGGTAGCATTTGTTTCTCCTTCCCTTTTTCTTTCCATATGCGACAAAGGGTTTCTTTAAAACACCAGAGGTGCTTGCGGAATTCTGGATCTTCCCCATTTTTATCATTTCTTCAATCCTTTCGCCAGCCAATACCAAGTCAGAAAAGCATGAGGATGTACTCCCTACCATCCTATCTAAATATGGGCCTTGCAGGTTGCCCATGAACATATCCACCAACTCGCGTTCAAGTAAATGAGGATGTACTCTAGATGCGAGCTCTCTCCACCTCTGAACGTATTTCTTAAAACTTTCCTCAGACTTTTGCATCAAATTTTGCAACTGCATGCAATTAGGCGCCATATCAGTATTATACTGATACTGCTTAAAGAACGCTTCATCCATTTCTCTCCATGTATGGATGTGGGTACCTTCTAGCTGCATGTATCAATCCAATGATGCCCACTCAATGAATCTTGAAAGAAATGCATAAGGAGTCGTCCGTCATCAGAATAGGCGATCATTTTGCGAAAGTAAGCTCGAATGTGAGTTCTTGGATCACTGTTTCCCTTGTATTTTTCAAAGCCGGGGACCTTGAATTTAGCGGGGATAACCACGCCAGGAAATAATCACATTTCGGCATCATCGAGGCCTAAAGTATCTATACTTTCCATCGCTCTCGGTTTCTCTTTGATGGCTTTAGCTTTCTTCTCCACTTCATTGGTTGGGGGACCAAAAGCTTCATACAAGGAGGCAGCCCTAGAGCTGAAGAAAGTGTCTTATTGGTCATCTATTTCAATAACAGAAAGGTTTAGAGTAGCCGGATGGACATCTCCAGGTGCACCTATTGGAATATGAACTGGAGGGTTACCAGAAGGAGGAGTTGGATTCTCTACGACAAGAGGATTAGGAAATGGATTGGTAGTGTGAGCATGCTGATTCATCTTCTCTTGCATTTTGGCCATTATTTCCTGACATTGGACGACTGCTTGGTTTGTTTCCATCAACTGTCCCATTTGGGACCTTACTTGAGACACCTCTTCGCGGAGGGAGACTTGATTTTGTTCTAGTTGATTCATCACTGCTTGCTGATGTCGATGTGTGTTGTACTGATGTCGGGTAGTCAGTTTGGTGGCGTCATTTTTGATCAAGAAAGGGGGGAAATATGTTTTTTTTTATTTTGAAAAATACAAATGATGTGTGAATTTTTTTTAATGCAAATCTCATTAGTTATTCATGTTGTTTTATTGCAAGAAATACTTAACCATTTACGTTTGCAATCAAGAATAAAGGAAAACACACATAGTGAATCACAAAAGTTCCATTCATCCTTTGAAGGGAATCATATAAATTATAAATACACGAAATTTGAAAAATACAAGTGTTTGAGACAAATAAGCAAACTAAATGTCGACCCTAAAAGTGATCCCTTGGGATTTGCGGAGAGCATCAATGTCGGTGATGAGTTCGGCCATTGTCTTCTTGCGGAATTTGAAAAAATGGTACACCTCTTCGGAGGTATTTTCTGGGAACATGATTAAATCAACCTCCTTCAACTTATCAGAAAAGTTTTGGAGAGCATAATTAGTCAGTACCTCCATGTTAGCATATTTGTCTCTCCACTCGTTATAAAGGGTTTGGAGATTGTGGATGATTTCATCCCTTTGAGAAATCAAAGCTTTGGCTCCATGGCATCTCTCCTCCCAATATCTGCACTCATTATGCAGTTCCATGTATGCTTGATCGTAGATTCCCGTCTTCAGATTCTTGATTTGTTTGCAAGCTCATCCAAGATTGAACTGCTCACGCAAGAAGCTTCGGTGAATCTTCTCCCTCTCTAGTTGTTCCTTAGCCAATAGATCTTTGCACTCCTTTAGAGTGGTCATAAGATCGAGGATTTGGGCTTCGTAATCCTCCCTAGCTTCTTTCTTCGTAGCATTATACCTCTCAACGGTCTTCTCAAGGTCCTTAATGATTCAGTACACTTGATCCAACTTGTCGTTGCGCATATCTAGCTCAAAATTGGCTCCTAGTAGAGCACCACAAACCTAAACTATTAGGCCTTCGACTTCCCTGAGCCTCTTCTTGTTGACTGTGAACTTCTCACAGACTTTCTTACCCTTGTCTTCCAAGGTGTGGTTACATTCCTTGACACGGTTGAATTGGAATGTAATTCAATGTTTTCCAACTCAAACACTTGTATTTTATTGGTATGCTTGTCCATGTATTCTTGCAATATGGGCTCGAGATCGGGCACCAACAAAAATGAAGAAGGGTCAAAAAGGAAAGGAATCTCGACAACCCTAGCCCTCTTTTTTCCCACATAAAGTAGGGTTCCTTGGCTAGGATGTTCTTCTTGCCTAACTCTTGGTCAATCTGAATTATGCTTATCCAAGCTCTTTGCACTCTCTTCATGTTTGAATCGAGTGGATCCACGCTACTGACGATGAAAGGTATGAGGTCTCTCTCCTCGGGAGGATTCAACATGACGTATTCCAACTGTCTCTTGAGTAAAACGGGGTTGTAGTTGATACATCCATGTGTTCCTATTAAGGGGACATTCAGGAACCCTCCACATCTTGTAATGCCGTCCTTTGTTTCCCATTCTCTCTTATACCATAAAATTGAATTGGCACAGAGAGATGAAAACTTTTGGAGTCATATCAGGTTGCTTTAAGCAAAGGGTCCATGTTGAGGCATACGAGCCCTCATCCACAAGTGTAACAAGGGAGCGCAATAGAGGAATGTCTCTCCTTTCTTCTCATGCCTTGTATGGAAGGTATGATAGAAGTCGGCGAGCATAAATGGCACCAGGTTTTTGGTTAGGAAGACTTCCACCGCTGAATGATCCACGAATTTGTCCATGTTAGGAAATAGAACAATTCCATGAATCATAAGTGCTAATGTTGCGCTACAGAAATATGGCTTTTCTTCCTTAATCATCTCCCAAGCATGGGCTTTGAGGAATTTCTGAGTTAAACCATTGATGGTACCTTTAGTCCCCCAATCAGCCACTAGTTTATTGGCGTTGATACCCAAGATGATAGAGAGTTCGGTAAAGTAAAATATTTCTTCCAACTTGGGGAAGGGGTTATATTCCTTTACCAATCAGTTGAGAAGTCTCTCAAGGTCTTCCAGAGTTGGGAAAATTTGAAATTCTGGTAAGGTGAAGCATCTCAGAGGGACGTCATAATATTGAGCCAATGTAGTGATTTAACCATAGTAGCTTTTTCGGTTAGGAGATCTACGATGTTACTAAGGTTGACTCTGAATTTGTTGTCCTTGAGGGATGTTACTCTTGAGCAAAGGACCTTTAAAGTGTTGATGTCTGGACTTTTATACCTGAAAGTGGAGGTGCTTTTCCTTATTGAGGGATTCATGATTATTTCGGAAAAAGTCTTGTAATTCTGCGTTTTAACAAGCAAAATGCTTAAGAGCTTTGCTTATTTATTTATGATGTATGAATGAATGAATGGATGAATGAACTTTTTTTTTATAGTTTTCGCGGAAATTTTAGGCACAAGGTTCAAAGTATGGGACCATCATGACGAAGTGTGAAGTTTAATGATGACTAATTTTTAAACCAAGGTTCTCACTTTGCATGATCTAGGGCTTTTGAGAAATTGGGTGTAAGACACTGCCCTTAGAGTCACAGACTCCCTTGACTATCTGTCGCTTATGTCAATTTACTTTCCAAGCGACAACTCCATCAAGGAAATCTAATCTAAATAAGATCTTAGTATCAACCCTCGTGAGGAAATCTCCGCGGGGACCTATACTACGCGACCATCGGTCTAGGCCGGCCAAAGTTAAATGTTCTAAAAAGGCAGTCTTAGGGTCACAGACTCTAATGAAGATAAGGATGCTTACGCCGAAAGCACGTCAATCATCAATACCTCTAAGAGAGTCTACCACTAAGTGAGGTTCTCGTATGACCCTATACGAGAAAATCTCCCGGGGACCCATACTACTCAAGCTCTCCTATCTCAAGTGTTGGTTCTAAGTGTTGGCAGCAATTTTGGTAAAACAAAGAGTGTTCACAAGATGTTACATATGATGTCTTAACATAAGATATCTTGTACCTGCTGGAGGTTTAAAATATAATTATGCAGGATTGTTTCAGGATGTCATACCCGATGTCATGACATCTGATATAATGTACGCTGGATATTTAAAAAGGAATTATGCAGGATTGTTCCAGGATGTCAGACCCGATGTCATGACATCTGTACACAGAACATTCAGTCTGAATGTTATGTGTTATGTGATTGCGCTTTTAATGGAAATCTATGTTTGATTGATGAGTTAATTTCAAACGCAAACAATCAATGATTACAACGTGATTTAACTTATTTTCCAAAGAGATCTAACCAAATGTCATAAGAAGATTTGAATGGAAAATAGTTTTAGGGTTTTATGATGTCCAAGCCCACTCAAATGCTTCTATAAAAAGGACATGGAAAACCTCATTTGATACACAAGAAATACAGAGCAAAATATTGAGAGAGAATAAGGATTTTAGTCTTGTGTGATCGTGTGACTGGTACGCCATTCAATTCATCCATAGATGATTGAATTGGTCTGATTTTTGAGTTGTAATTTGTCACTCTATGCTTTTAAGCATGAGTGTGTGTCTACTTGATTGAAGCTGCTAAGTAAAATCAAGTGTGTGTCTTTGAAGAGTGTCTTCTTTTCATAAGTAATTCTTGTTTAATATCACTGGTGTGATTGAGGGGGAGTGAGTGGGATCTCATATCTAAGAGTTCTTAGGTAGAAGTCACACGGGTAGAGATTAGGTGAAAAAGACTGTAACTTGTGTAGTTTACTAAGAGTCTTTGAACTGATTCTATTTAGGGGATTTCCTTCCTGGCTTGGTAGCCCCAAGACGTAGGTGAGTTGCACCGAACTGGGTTTACAATTGCTTGTGTCTCTTGCTTTACTATTCTTTATCTTTATCCTGTTTGTATTATTCAGATATTAGTGTCGTGACATTACCTTCGACATCTCATATCTGATACCAGAATTTCATCAAGTAAGCTCTCGTACTCGGGTGAAGAGTCTTTCACACAAGGTTTTTCATTGCATTCATTATTGTAACATTTTTTCTTCGTCGCAGAGCTAAGGGTTCAGACCACCAAAGAAAATATGTACACAGGTTAGCAACAAAAAGAAATATATACATAGAAAAAATAAATAAAAGGATAAACCCCTCACATACATATAAAATAAAACAACCCAAACTAGGATATACTTGTTGCTTAGGGAAACCGAATCCCTAACAGAGTCGCCAACTTTCGCTATCGGGGTTTGGGAGTGAGGAATCGAGGACTGAACTAAAGAATGCCTCCTCAATTGAAGAGAGAAGGAAAAATAGAAGAGTTGCCACTGAATTTTATTTAGATTACCTCTAATGGAGAGGAGAGGGGAAATAGTCGATAAAACCCTCGAAGAACAAAAAAAAGGATGCACACGGATAGTGCAAAGATAAAGAATCGGTATCGCAACCGAGACTTGGGCTCGGAAGCCTGTTATGTAAGGGGAAGGTATTATCACCCCTCACGTCCATGGTACTCCATCGGAACTATTTGAGTTGTTTACCTATGTGGGTATTTATCCCATTTATTGTTTTATTTTCCAAAAGAGGGTAAAAATAGTATGATGGGACTCTGGTTTTTTTGTTATTATGCTCAGCAATGATTGTAACCCTTGTGCCTACGTATCACTCATCGAGTGATGAGGAATCAAAGCTCCGTAGTTTGAGTAGAAAATGTTTGTGTGTTAGTTGATTTTACCTTTGAGAAAAGGGTTTCCGGGATGATGCCCAAAGGTACAAAAATAAGGTTTGATGGGTTGTGTTTGTTTTACCTTGAACAAGGGTTTATGAAAAGAGTTTGTGATAATATTGCACTAAAGTCTATGGGAAAAGGTGAAAATTCTAGACAACAAGCCAAGCGTCTTACATCCAAAATAATCAGAGTAAGGATAGGAATGCTCCATTCTTATGCATTCTCCACCACTTAATGCTCATGGTGCATAATACTAATCATAGTTTTAAGTATTTTGAATTTGATTATGAAAATACCATTTGACGTTGAATCAATGGTTTGTTTATTTAATTATGAAATTAGCTAATGTAATGAATATACAAAGTAACCAACAAGAAAATAAAGGGTCTCACTATAAGGTAGCCCGAGAGAAAGCCTTGTATGTGCAAAAGTGACCTAAGTTAAACAAAAGATAATGTTCTTATAAACATGTCCCCCTAGGGTGGTGCCATGATGCCATTCTTACAACCGGTATGTAAGTTACAGATGAAATCCAAAGTTGAAACCAAGTATCACAAAGATAAGGAAAAGGTCCTCCAAGCAAAGGTCCTAAATGAGATCCTCTAAGTCCAAGTTGATTAAGTGGAATGAAACTTTTTTGTCTTATCATTTTATCATGTTTTTGGTTTTATTTTTAATGTATGATAAAAATAAAGATAAATGACAATAATAAGTATGCATGATGAGTTTATACAACGAATATGATGATGATGAGTACTTGAATGTAAATTACAAAGCAATAACATAAAAGTAAATAAAAAAATAACAATGATAATAACAATGGTTAGTGGTAATCAAAGTTAGTAGAGTTAAATGAAGTTAAATTAACACTTGAGGATTATCTATCCTTAGGTCAAAGGATTCAAAATAAGGGGCATCAGGGGATAACTTATCACTTATGCAAAGTATTGAAGATGGTCAAATGATCAACTTACAATAGATTTATAACAATGAAAGTTATACGACCCTAAGTTTATCTATCAATAGATTGACAAAAGGAAGACTATATCAACTTAAGGTTAACAAGTTAATGTTTTAATTAAGTGATTAAGTTAGACAAGGTATAAAGATCAATGTACAATATGAACAAGATATTAAGGGTTAGTGTACAAATATAAACAAGTTAACATAAAGGTTAGTGGGTTAGTATAAACAAAATAAACAAAACGAACCAAATGAAACCAACAAGTTAGTATGTGCATATCAAGGCTTCATCTACATGTCAAATGACCCAAGTTGGTTGATGTAGGGGCAACCTATCCATGCATCAAAGTACCATGAATGAATACTTGATCATTTGTTAGTAGGTTTGAAACACGGAAGGTTCAAGCAACCCTAAACAATCCAATATCATGACAAATATATACATCATTAGTCACTAGGTTCAAGACCTCATAAGTCCATGGAAAAATGTTCAAATGAAATGAAATAAATCATAAATAAATAGTAGAGGCAAAAATAATAAAGGTCCATGTTGGGAATATTTTCAGAATAATAAAAATAAGTGGGGTGAAGATTAAAATAAAATTGGAAATAAATATGGTAAAAATGAAAACTCGCGCAGAAGAACCAATCAGGACAGGACAACAAAAATGTTTATATTCGAAAACGCGCGTGACGCAACGACTCGGAGTTGTCTTCAACCTCCAAACTTCAAAAAATTAAAACTTCTAAAAATGTGTTTTCATGGGATTTAAACATGGAATCATTACCCAATCATGAAAATGAATCACCCTCCACACTCATGAGACATTGATTGGCTCTGAGTGTGGAGTATTTTATTTAGAACTAGAAGAACAAATTTGACATAAATTAAAAATTAAATTATGGATAATGGTTAATAAAATCTCAAAGCATGGGATTAGTGATCAGTGAGGGATTTTGAGTTAAATGGTAACTTGTTTGAGTGAAGGGGATGAATGGAACTACCTGATCGGAATCGGTTTCAGAGTGATGCTCCGATGACTTAGCTTAACTCAGATGAGGTGTTGGGAAAGTGAGTTAGGACTTGGTAAAGTTTGAGTGAAGTTCAGAGATGGATTATGGGTGGTTATTTGGAACTGAAATGCTTTGTATCTCAAAAATCAAAACCCAATTTTGGATGGTTCAGCTCGAGCTTGTAGCATGGTATCTCTGGCTTTTTAAGCTTGATTTTTGGATGGAACACCTTCCCCTATTTATAGGGAAGGTGATGGAATAGTTTTGGGGGGAGAATATGATGGTTTGCTTCAGAAAGGGTGATGGCTCGAAGCATGCTAAAGGTTGAACTTAGGGAGACATGGAACAATAAAATATGACCTTATTTGCACTCTAGATCAGTTGGTTTTGGACCTTAGCATCAATTGGGAACAGACCAAGGCTTTGCAATAACCTGCTATGGATTTGGCTTTTAACCTATTTGGGAAATTTTCAGAGTTCGCACATGGCTCGGGTTTTGCAATTTGTGATCTTTTTGCATCCAAGTTGACTTTCATTTGGGCCTTGCAATGTTGTGTGACATGTTAGAGGTCAAAATAAATCAGATTAGAATGGTTTGGGATCTTGGCGAATCAAAATGCCAAATCTGACTGGTTTTGGTCTGGTTCGTGCATTATGGAAAGTCATTAACTTTGAAACAAGGCCAAATGAAATTGGCTCGTGCATTTTGTCCAAAACTTGTGCCAAATTTTCCTTGACATGTCTTTGATTAGATGCAAAAAGAACCAGGTCAAAAGGAGTTGTGGTTTAGAAACGGAAATGTAGTAAAGTAGTGGTCTTGGTCATGTTTTAGGGCATGGTAGGCATGTTGGACCAACTTGGCCAATGCAAAAATTGAGGTCCTTGCTCAATGAATTAGGTATTGGACCTTGAAACAAAGTTGGAAAGGGATTCAATTAGGACATTTTTATCGAAGTGGGACTTAAAAAACTTGTGAGATGTGAAAGTTACGGGCTTTGGAACTTGCCCTAGGCCATTCTTGCCAAAATGCAACCAACCAACATGACCTAAAAATATGATTTTAAGATTTCTTGATCTTTATGGGGTAATGATGGATGTTTGAAGATAATATGATCATATCATGATATAAAATGAGGCTTGGGGCTTTGTGGAGTGATGTTAGGTCAAGTTCATGGGTGAATCAAATGCCTTGAAAGTTCAAAAACTATGACCAAACTAAGTACTTATAACATGAATTGAATGAGTGTTTGAATGGTGAGTCATGGTTGTAATTGTCATGGATTGATTTTGAATGAGTGTTGGTATGATAAAGTGATCAAAATTAAGCAAGGTCAGTGATCAAAGATGCCCAAATTAGGGTTTCTTGAGCTACAAGTTTCATCAAGAACCATGGTCAAACTAATTAGGGTTTGGTGATGCAAAGGACATATTGAGATGTTTTAAAGTTTTAGGGCATGAACAAACTTTGGATTTTAGGGGTCCTCAATGACATGGTCAATATCCATAGTAAACCATGACTTGTACAAGCCAAATAAGGGTCAAGAGATAGGGTTAGGGTCCTTGGGTGACCAGATGAATCATGATGTAATCTCAAAGGGGACTCACCATCCAAATTGGGTTTGAAGAGTGAGTGAGATGTCTTGAAGGATCCTTCAAGATTTGTTGGATGCTTAAGGATGGATATTATGGTTTGAGGTGGCTTGGGCACACCTCAATTGATCATAGGATGATGAGGCTTCATAGATGAACCCCATGCCTTTGGTTTGGGGACATTGTGGATTATTAATTACAAATGCCTATAAGATGACATGTGTAGAAGGTATGCTCATGGATTAAGGCTCAAGAAGGTAATATGGGGGTAGGGTAAATTTGAGGGTATGATAGTACCAACCTCAATAAATATGGTGGATTCATCCTCTGGTGGTACTTTGTAATCCAATTCGTATGAAGAAATTTACAAACTGATTAAAAGCATTACTGCCAATACTTATCAATGTCCACTTACTAGAGCACCCACTATAGTTGTTCCAAAGAAGCCACTTGGTGCTCATGAAGTCACTGAGAACATAACCCTAGCTACTCGAGTGTCCTAAATACACCAAATGATGAAGAACATGATGATAATCCCTGGCACGCTAGTTTCCGAGCCATTCAAAGTGGTAATAGATCGCCAATGTTGTTGAATGGGTTTATTGTGTGGGAGGTCACTTATTTGAATAATGTTGAGCTAATCCTATTTCCATTTATATGTGGGAAACAAGAAATACAACAACCTCTATAGTAACAACTACAACCCAGGATGGTGTAATCATCAAAATTTCTAATGTAGTAACATTCAAAATCAACTTAAGCCTTAAACACCATAAATTCCCCCTAGTTTTTCTGCATCAAATCATGTCGTGGCTACTCAAGGAAACAACAAGCTAGAGAATATTTTGAAGTCCTTTATACAAGAAACAAAAAACCAGTTTCAAGCTCAAGATGTAAGTCACAAAAACTTGGAAAACCAAGTCGGGAGAATTGGTTCTACACCCAGTTTAAGACATATGGGTGCATTCACAAGCTCTACTAAAATACCATCATCCACATCTAGAACTAAGAGCATATGCAAGGTCATTTCATTGAGAAATGATAAGGAGTATGAAATACCAAGCCCACAAAACACTAACCAACCAAAGAGGAATATGACATCCTCTGATGCATCAGAAGATGGGCCACCAACATCTATAACAACTCCTTTGGTTGAAGAAAGAACAAAAAAGTTGCAAACTGAGCGTCAAAATCTAACAACTTCTAACACGACAACTTAAATAACATAAATCATAATTGATATGCTAGAACTTAACATAAAACCTAGATTGTGTAAGAAAGACCACCACCACCTTTTACCTAAAGAATTATAAATGCTAAAGAGGAGCAACAATTTGGAAAATTCATAGAGATCCCAAAACAATTTCACATCAACATACCTCTGATTGAATCCATTCAATAAATGCCAAACTATTTTAAGTTTATAAAGGATATGTTGACAAAAAAAGAGTTGGGGAGTTTTCCATTATACTTTCAAACCAATAATGTAGCCAATTTGTTTAAGGCAAGTTACCACCAAAGTTGAAAGATCCTGGAAGTTTCATCATTCCATGCATCATAGAAGATTCTTTTTGTGAAAGAGCACTGTGTGATCTTGGAGAAAGTATTAACCTCATGCCCTTATCCATTTTCAAGAAGTTGAGCATAGGAGATGCAAGGCCAACAACCATCAAACTTTAGTTGGCTGATAGAAGCATTCTCAACCTAAAAGGGAAGATTTAATATGTGCGAGTAATGGTTGACAAGTTTGTTATCACTGCTGACTTTATAATCATGGATTTTAGTGCTAATGAAGACATTCCCATCCTTTTGGGATAAACAATTCTTTCTACTAGGTGAACTTCAATATATGTTGATAAGGTAGAACTCACTATGAGAGTAAATGCGCAACAAGTGGTATTCAATGTCCTCAATGCATTAAAGTACCCATAAGAATACATAGTTGATTTCTCACTAATATCTAGTTAGGAATCCCTCATTCACAAGTAAATAATTAAAATCAAGGATGAGTTGGAACAACAATTGGGCAAGGAAGATAAGAGTGCATTGGTAAGAGAAGGTATCATATGTGGACCTCACCTCCAAAATGAAGATATAGTGGAACACTTTGATACTCTGGAGATTACAGATGAGTTGGTGGAACACAACGTCCCATCCATAGAGAAACTCCATAAATTGGAATTGAAAAAACTTCATGCACACTTATAATATGCCTACCCAGAGGTAGGAAAGAAGTTTCATGTTATCATTTCTACTTATATGTATTATAAGAAAAAATGTCAACTTCTGACACATATGAAGAGGCACAAGAAAGTAATTTCTTGGAAAATATCTGACACGAAGGGGATAAGTCCTATCATTTACATTCATGTAATACTCCTAAAAGAGAATGACAAGAACACCATAGTGTGCCAAAGAAGATTGAATCACATCATAAAGGATTAAATGAAGAAGGATATCATCAAATTAACAGATACATGATTATCTACCCCATTTCTGACAGTGAGTGGGTGAGTCCTGTTCAATGTGTTCCAAAGAAAGGTGGTATGAATGTGATTGAGAATAAGTAAAAAGAGCTAACTACTTCAAGTGTAATTACTAGGTGGAGAATCGACATGGATTATAGGAAGTTAAACAAAACTACAAGAAATGACCATTTTCGTCTTCCCTTTATTGACCAAATACTTGATAGGCTCGCTGGAAAAGAGTTTTATTGTTTTCTCGATGGATATTCATGCTATAAATTTCACTATACAAGACTAGGAGAAGATAAGATTCACATGTCCCTATGAAACCCTTACATTTAGATGGATGGCATTTGGCTTGTGAAATGCTCCTGCAACATTTCAAAGATGCATGTTGGCCATATTCTCTAACTCATAGAAAGCTCCATTGAAGTATTTATGGATGACTTTCCATTCTTTGGAGTGTCATTTCAAATATGTTTGGACAAACTGGAGTCGGTATTAAAAAGGTGTGAAGAGAGAAATTTGGTGTTAAATTGGGAGAAATGTCACTTTATGGTCAAATAAGGTATAATATTAAGCCATAGAATTTTTCTAAGGTAGGGTTGGAGATTTATCAAACCAAGATTGAAGTCATTGAAAAGATACCTACACCCTTTAGTATTATGGGTATAAACATCTTTCTTGGTCATGCTGGATTCTATAGGAGGTTCATTAAAGATTTTTCAAAAATTATAAAACCTCTATGTTAACTGCTGCAAGATGATGTGTCATATATCTTCAATGTTGAATGTGAAAAAGCTTTTAATACTTTGAAAAAACATTGATACCTACACCAATTATTAAATCACTTGACCGATCTAAGCCATTTGAACTCATATGTGATGCAAGTGACTTTGGATTTGGAGTTCCGCACACTTAATTATGCTAGCAAGACACTAATAGAGACTCATATTAACTACACAAAACTACTGAAAGAGAGTTTATGGAAGTTGACTTTGCATTTGATAAATTTATATCATACTTGGTGGGCACTAAAGTTGTGGTCTACACTGGCCATGCAACAATCAAATATCTCATTTTCAAAAAAATGCAAAGCCAAGGTGTGACAAAGTGGATGTTGTTTTTGCAAGAATTTGGTATGGAAATCAGAGACAAAAAAGGAGTAGAAAACTTAGTGGCTGACTATTTGTCAAGACTTCCAGGTGATCATTAGAGGCATGAAAAAAAGGATATTATGGAGGAATTTTGTGATTAACAACTGCTAATGTTGTGACACCCTAGTATGCAGATATTGTGAATTATTTGGTAAGTGGGTATGCCTCTCTAGAAATTAACTCTCAACATGGAAAATGTTTTTCTATGATTTAAATAATTACTATAGGGATGGACCATTCTTATACAAGAAATGTGTTTATCAACTCTTGAGACACGCGTGGATCACCCAAAGGTAAGCCAAGTCTTATTAGCGTGCCACAATACACCCTATGATGGACACTTTGGAGGAACCAAAATTGCTACTAAGGTCTTACAATCATGTTATTTTTGGCCCTATATATTAAACGATGCTAATGAAGTTATTAAAACCTCTGATATATTCCAAAGGAAAGCAAACATTTCCGTGAGGCAAGAAATGGCATCACCCATATCTTAGAAATTGAATTGTTTGACGTGTTGGACATTGACTTCATGGGACCGTTTCCCCAATCCTTTGTAAATTAATACATCCTTGTAGCCTTTGATTATGTCTCCAAGTAGGTAGAGACAATAACAACTTCCTCTAATAATGTTAAGGTTATAACCAAATGTTTGATCAAAAATATTTTCTCCAGACATGGCACACCTAGAGCTATCATTATTAATGAAGGAACCCATTTTGTAATAATTTTTTTGAAGAAAAGTAGATAATGGTTTAAAGAGGGTTTTTAGAGAAAAGTAGATAATGGTCTAAATACCTTTATTTAGGAGGATCAATGGGAAAGTCAAATCCCTTTGTGTGTGTGTTTTCCTCGACTATACTTGGTTTCAATCCAATTTTATTATATTGTGGTCATTATTGAGCTTTGGGTTAATGGGAGTATGGTCTTGGGATCATAAGAGGAGGAGAAATTTCTTTATTTGGGAGCTTGAGCTTTTGGCCAATCTTATCTTAGCAGCTGACGAGGTTCATATGTTATAAAAGGAGGAATGATGGTTTGAACTCCATGAAATAAACTTATTTAGCTTTGCTTTCTCTTTTTTTTCAGCAAGACAAACTTCCTTTAGCTTTAGATCATGTATTACGTTAGTTTGGAAAATTTGGGCACCTTCTGAAGTTTTAGACTTCTCGTGGCAGTTTGTTAAAGATAGAATCCCTATAAGAGATAATGTTATTTCTTAATGTGTTTAGTGGATTGAGAAGGCCTTTCTTGTGTTTTTTGTCAAGGTTTTAAGGAGATATCTTCTCAACTTTTGGTAACGTGTTACGATATTATAGTGTAGAATTTTTAGGAGCTTAAGGTTGATGTTGGTTCTTGAAAAGGAATTAGTTTTGTTGTTTAAGTTAGTTATGATTGTTGGTTATAAATGAAATTCTTGTACGCAGATAACATATGTCATATACGATGTCACGACACCAGGAATAGAACATGTTACACCAGAAACAAGTACACGGATAACATATGTCGTATAAGATGTTATGACACCAGGTTCAGGGCATGTTACATCAGAAACAATTATAGTGTAAAAAGTAGGAAGTAAATAACACAGGTCAATTGTTAACCCAGTTTAGTGCAACGTCACCTACATCTGGGGGCATCCAATCTAGGAAGGAAATCCACTATAATAGTATTACTTGAAGTTCTAAACAACCTCTGGTTTTACAAATTTCTCACCTAATCACTACCCTTGGAATTTCTATCTAAGTCTCTCCTAGATATGAGACGCTTCTCACTTACCTTTAATCACACAACAACGATAACAACTTCTAACAATAAGTAAAAGATACATTTCCAATAAAACAGAACCCACTCTTGCTTAAAAGCTCATGAGTGATTCATAATTACAACTCAAAAACTGAGTCCAATTCAAGAATCTAAGTGATACAAGAATAGCTCACAAATAACAATGAACAAACTAAACCCTAACATAGACTATTACATATGCAACTTAGTTGTATTCTTAGGTTTAGAATCGTCCTTTAAATAGCGTCAGAATAGCATGGGCTTCAGGCTAAAAAATCACTAGATCAAAACAAATCAAATCTGATCAAATCAAATATGATGTCTCCTTAAATGTTTTTGCATCCATTATACAAAATCAAATCTAATGTTTCCTTAAATGTTTTGACATCCATTCTACACAATCTTCTGCAAAATCAAATCTAATGTTTCCTTAAATGTTTCAACATCCGTTCTGCATAATCAAATTAAATGTTTCAATATCCATTCCACACAATCTTCTGCAGAATCAAATTAAATTTGATCTAATGTCTCCTTAAATGTTTTGATAACCATTCTTAGGAAACATTTCACAGCTGGAACCGATCTTTGAGCTTCTAAAATAATCTCTTTGAACCGCACAATGTATGAATCAAATCATCAAAGAAACTTCACTAAACACACACTGAAAAACAAATCTTCCAAGTAACTGAAACAATAGTACGCCACGATGTCATACAAGCATGTCAAGACATCGTGTCCAATATCTTGCTTTTTCACTTATTTTAACAAAATGCTGCCAATCACAAACCACAGAACCTAACAATCTCCCCCTTTGGAAAATTTTGGCTAAAATAACATTTTCAAAACATATCATGTATACACCAATAAACACACGAGAATTTCTTTAAGATGCAACAGAGGTATATGCAGCAGAATAAGATGACACCATTCGCATAGAGAATGTCATATCAGAGAGAAATAAACTCTCACAACATAAATTTTTTGCAAAGAAAAATAAATTCTCCCAGATAGGATGTCAAGACATCAGGTATGACATCAAGCATCTCATAGTCATGACAACATCAAAACATCATGCTCCCCCTAAAGTATCTCACAGTCATGACAACATCAAAACATCATGCTCTTCCTAAACACCATAATAGAGGCAAGAACTACTCCCCCCCATTAGTACTCCTCCCTTAAGGTAAAAAAGGCATAACCATGCATAGGCAAAAGAGAGCTAAATACCAAGTAACCACACCATTACTCCCATTTTTTACCCCAAAAAATTGACAAACAACCACATAAGTAGCAGAGTATACGAAATATTATGTTACAGACAAGAAGCACTAAAAGAGCTCAAATAAGCAGGCTATAGCCCATAAAACAAATACATAAGCAATAATCAAACCATATCAAATGTCAGAACTAGCATTTGTTTCTGTAGCAGCATCTACGTCAGCATTCTCATTCTTTGAGGTTGAGCTGGCAGTTTCCTTACCAGATGTCATGACAATGTTTGAGACATGTGTCCCTACAAACAACCTATAATGCAAGGATAAAAGAGATTTTATCTTACTTGTTGTATCAAAACTGATTAAGATCCCAGGGTTCTGACTTAGAACTATTCCACAAATTAGAGAGGGAAAAGCAATATGCATTTTCACAACAAAAACACTAGCATGCTTCAGGGTTCGCTCAAAGACATAAGACCCAAACTCAATCTTGGTTTTGGTTCCAACAATGTAAATGAATTTACCCAAACCTGTAGCAATGGTTGAGGTATGATTTGTAGGAATCTAATTGGCATCTCCTATCCTATGAAGCACAACATACCTCACAGTCAACTTGCTAGCTGATGGCGCCCTTTCTTGGCCGTTGTGACACCTGCTTGACAGTGATTTCTTTGCATACATTGTTATCAGTTACTTATACTTCAGTCTGCTCATCTTCATACCTTCCTATAAACCAGTTAATCACCTCAGGAGAAAACTCCACACAACTACCTCTCACATTCACCTTTATGTACTCCTTACTCTTCTTATTGTCACAATCCATAGGAATGTTCACAATGAACTCATTTACTAGCATTTCATAACACTTACCAAACCCTGCAAACTTATCATTAATCCTGATTTCTCAATAAGACTTACTACCTTCTTACATTCAAGAGCAACCTTCACAAGTTCTCTTTCTAAACCCAACCTTCTTTGGTACACAAACTTTCATTTTTCAACATTCTTAACATAGTGAAAAGAGATGTTGTCAATGGGAACTTTAGGCACGTTAGAAGGTACCCTTTTCTAAACAACTTTCTTTAGAGGCATGATGTCTTGAACATTCTGTTCGACATCATACTCAGAGTCACTTGAAGGTGCTTCCTTCCTTTTCTTAGAAGGAGCAATAACCTTGCTTCAACCTTTAGCAGGTCCAACAACAACACTTTTCTTGGGAGCCTTAGATGCTTGCTTGTAGATGCAATACCCTTCCCTGTTCTATTCCTTAATATTTTAGCAATACCCTAAGCCAATCTCTTTCCAAGAGGCTCATTATCAGAATCTAGATCATCAACATTTACAATAATAATAGACTTATCCTTCTTCATACCAATTATATGTTTTTCTTTAGACATATTTTTCTCCTCCTCAATAGACATATTGTTACCATCATAGTCATCTTTCTTATCGGTTCTTGTGTTGGCAGCAATTTTGGCAAAACCTAGAGTGTTCACAAGTTGTCACATGTGTTGTCTTGACATAAGATAACTTGTACCTGTATGATGTTTAAAATGTAATTATGCAGGATTTTACTGTGATGTCAGACCCGATGTCGTGACATTTGTATTCAAAACATTCAGTCTGAATGTTATGTATTATGTGATTGCGTTTTTAATGCAAATCTATGTATGATTGAAGATATGATTTACACGCGCATTCAATCATTAAGTACAACCAGATTTACTTATTTTCCAAAGAGATCTAATCAGCTGTCATGAGAAGATTTGAATGGAAAATCATTTTAGGGTTTTATTATGTCCAAGCCTAGCCAAATGCTTCTATAAAAAGGACATAGAAAACCTGATTTTATACACAAGAAATAACGAACGAAATATTGAGAGAGAATAAGGGTTTTAGTCTTGTGTGGTCGTGTGAATTGTAAGCCATTCAATTCATCCATAGATGATTGAATTGGTCTGATTTTTGAGTTGTAATTTGTCACTATAAGCTTTTAAGCATGAGTGTGTGTCTACTTGATTGAAGCTTTTAAGTAAGATCAAGTGTGTGTCTTTGAAGAGTGTCTTCTTTTCATTGTAATTCTTGTTTTATATCACTGCTGTGATTGAGGGGGAGTGAGTAGGGTCTCATATATAAGAGTTCTTAGGTAGAAGTCACATGGGTAGAGATTAAATGAAAAGACTGTAACTTGAAGTTGTTTACTGAGAGTCTTTGAACTGATTCTATTTAGTGGATTTCCTTCCTTGCTTGGTAGCCCCCAGACGTAGGTGAGTTTGCACCAAACTGGGTTAACAATTGCTTGTGTCTCTTGCTTTACTGTTCTTTATCTTTTATCCTGTTTGTATTGTTCAGATATTAGTGTCGTGACATTACCTTCGACATCTCATATCTGATACCAAAATTTCAATTGGTATCAAAGCAGGCATCCTGCTCTGGTTCTGGGTGAGATCTAGGGACATTACTTTGTGGTACTATGGAGAGAAATGGAGGATCTGTTCACAGACCACCTATTCTAGATGGATCCAACTATGACTACTGGAAACCTCGAATGGTAGCCTTCCTAAACTCTCTGGATAATAAGGCTTGGAAGGCTGTTTTAACAGGCTGGGAACATCCAATCATTACTAAGGATGGAGAAGCTACTACTTATAAGAAGGCTGAAAAACAATGGACCAAGGAGGAGGAGGATTTAGCCCTTGGGAACTCTAAAGCATTGAATGCTATATTCAATGGAGTAGATAAGAATATCTTCAGATTGGTAAACAACTGTGAAGTAGCTAAAGATGCTTGGGACATTCTCAAAACCACTCATGAAGGCACCTCTAGAATGAAGATGTCTAGACTACAGCTGCTCACTACCAAGTTTGAAAATTGAAGGATGAAAGAAGATGAAAATATTCATGAATTTCATATGAATATCCTTGAAATTGCTAATGTCTCAGGAGCCCTGGGTGAGAAGATGTCAGATGAAAAATTAGTGAGGAAAATACTCAGGTCACTCCCTAAGAGATTTGCCATGAAAGTGACAGCCATAGAAGAGTCTCAAGACATTTCCAATATGAGAGTTGATGAGCTAATTGGATCCCTCTAAACATTTGAGATGGGAATGTGTGATGGATCTGAAAAGAAAGTCAAAAGCATAACCTTCATGTCAAACACTGAGGAGGAAGAGGAGGAAAGTGGTCAAGATATTGATGAAGATCTGGCAAATGATGTAGCAATGCTGGGAAGACAGTTCAACAAACTTCTGAAAAAGATGGATGTAAGATCTAAGGCTAATGTAAAGAGCATCGCATCTGACATCAGTAAATCCAACAATGCTGGAAGAAGAACAAGGTCAGATGAAAAGCCCAAAGAAGGAAAAGGAGTTCAGTGCCATGAATGTGATGGGTATGGACACATTAGAACTGAATGTATGACCTACCTCAAGAAACAGAAGAGGAGTCTTGCTGCCACTTGGTCTGATGAAAGTGAAATAGAAGAGTCTGCAAATCTTATTGTAGGTGTTTAATTGGCTGCATTATATGGTAAAACACTAATGTCTTGACTGATGTCATGACATGTATGTGTGACTACATTGTAGTTACTGCAGGACTAGCTAACACAGGATTTATTGAATGTCAAACTGGATGCGGTGACATTCATACCTGTCAACAGATACTAAGGAATAGAACAGCAGGAGTTCTGTTAGAACTTAGTATTCATTTGCAGTCTGGTTATCAAGGAAGAACCAGACCTGGCATAAGGCCTACTGACTGAATGTCAAACTGGATGTTATGACATTCATCATTGAAAGCAGCTGCTGAAGATTAGACAGAGTGGTGTTCTGTTATACTTCAGCATGTAACTTAGTTTGTTCTTCAAGAGAATAACAGAACTAACTTAAGGCCAAATGTGTAAATGTTAAGTTGGACACTTTGACATTTATTAATGTAAGCTGTTACTGTAGTATGGTCATTTTGATCAAAATTGTACAGTCTGTTTTCTGAAAAAACAGACTCAGCATATGGACCTTGATGTCAAGTTGAATGTCGTGACATTCATTCCTGACAGCATATGCTATATTGTAGGTTGTTCAGTTTTCTGTTTCAGCTTTTCTTGGGCTATTCTTCAGGAAGTCAACAGCTTAGAGAAAATCCAGGAAACCAACAACCAAGCTACAATTAAGGAACCTAACAAATAGCCTATTTGTTAGCACACTAATATGTGGAAATTAGTTAGAATCCTATGTGGCATTATTTGTGGAGGTCTTGAGATATTTTAGTAACTAAATGTGGAGATATTTTAGGAACTAAATATGGAGATATTTTAGGAACTAAATATGGAGATATTTTAGGAACTAAAGGACTGAAGACCTTGTTTGTAGCAGAAAGTTTCTGCTGATGTTGTAACAGCAAAGGAAAGTTTGCTGCGATTTCTGAAGGCCCAAATCCACTTGGGTGATTAGGTTATAAATAGCTGATTGTAATCTGGTCTTTGTAAGCCTCCTAGAATGAAAATTTAGGGGTGTGTGTAAGGTAAACCTCCCAACCTATGGGATGGTTACCATGTGTTTCTCAGTGGTAAAAGCTGAGAGTTTTTGTAACTCAAGCCTGTAGGCAAGAGTGATTATGTGCTTGAACGAAGCTGTGAAGCAAGTTCAAGTTGGTTAGCATTACATTGTGATTGTAGTGATAGGAATGGAAACTGGAGGTTTCTATCTAGGAGTTCCTAGGTATAGATTGCATTGGGTAGGGATTAAGTGATAAGTTGTAAACGGGTGAGTTTAGCTTTGAATTGATACTACTAATAGTGGATCTTCTTCCTGGCTTGGTATGCCCCCAGACGTAGGTGATGTTGCACCGAACTGGGTTAACAATTACTTGTGTTTTTACCTTTTGCATGTTATAATTTTGTCAGTTATAAAATAAGGTAAACCTGTAATGCTGTAACAGATGATGTTCAAATCAATGTTGAGACATCATGCTGATAACTATGGAAGAAAAAAACAGAAGTGAGTGCTAGGTTTGAATTCTGTTGAGTCTTTCTTCCTGAAGCACAGAACCAGGGGTTCATACATTCTAGAGTGACATAGAATGAGATGTAGTGACATCTGTGAACCTGTGCATATTAGTACAGTGGTTAATAACTATCTTGCTGTATTAGTTACAATGTTAGATCAGATGTCATAACATCTGAATTCTGACTACACCAGAATTTCACTTATGACTGCCTTGGCTGGAAGATGGGGTTCTGATGAAGACTCAAGTGATGATGAAGTAACCTTTGAAGAGTTGGCCACCACCTACAGAAAGTTGTGTCATAGAAGTGCAGAAGTGTGTCAACAAGTTGAAAGCCAGAAAAAAGTGATAACACAGATGGAGAATGAGAAGGCAGAACATTTGGAAACCATCCCCAAGTTGAAGACTGAAACAGTATTCTTGAATTCTAAACTAGATGAGATGACCAAGTATGTAAGAATGCTAAACAATGGATCTGACACCTTAGACAAAATTCTCCATAG
The DNA here is from genome assembly GCF_024323335.1 of Lathyrus oleraceus. Taxonomy (NCBI): domain Eukaryota; kingdom Viridiplantae; phylum Streptophyta; class Magnoliopsida; order Fabales; family Fabaceae; genus Lathyrus; species Lathyrus oleraceus. The sequence continues at coordinate 497,663,775 of NC_066585.1, forward strand.
TGGACAAATAACAGGAGACAAGTCTGGCATTGGGTTTAATGAACCTAAATCTGAGTGCAGCCACACTAGTAGCAAACCAAAGTTCAAACCCAAGTGCAGTCACACTAGGAGCAAACCAGAGATGTGACATCATATGTCACAACATCATAAAGGAAGACAGCAGAAAGGGAAAAATCAAAGATGGAGATGTCATTACTGTGGAAAATTTGGCCACATAAAATCGTTCTGCTATAAGTTGTATGGCTATCCTAGTCCCTCTCATCATCAACCTAAACCCAAACATCACAGACTTGTCAACAAAAAACAATGGGTTCCTAGGACTGATGTTACAAGTCTGATAGCTCACACTTCCTTCAGAGTTTCAGCCAAAGAAGATTGGTATTTTGACAGTGGGTGCTCCAGACACATGACTGGAAATAAAAACCTGCTAACTGGCCTTCATCCTCATGCCACCAGTTATGTAACCTTTGGTGATGGAGCAAAGGGTGAAATCAAGGGAATTGGTAAGCTCAACTACCTTGGAGTTCCTAATCTTAACAATGTCCTACTTGTTAAGAGACTGACTGCAAACCTAATAAGCATCAGTCAACTATGTGACCAAGGTCTAACTGTAAACTTCACCAAAACTGAATGTCTGATTACTAACAAAGAAAATGAAGTGATCATGAAAGGAGTCAGGTCTAAAGACAACTGCTACATGTGGAGTTCTCAAGAAACTGGTTATTCTTCAATATGTACTTTAGCCAAAGAAGAATAAGTGAAGATATGGCATCAAAGATTGGGCCATCTACATCTTAAAGGTATGAAGAGGATTATATCTGTTGAAACTTGATGATTGTTCCCAACTTGAAGATTGATGAAGGAAAAGTCTATGGGGAATGTCAGATTGGAAAACAGACAAGGATGTCACACCAGAAGCTCAGACATGACACCACTTCCAAAGTACTGGAACTCCTCCATATGGATTTGATGGGACCCATGCAGGTGGAAAGCCTTGGTGGGAAGAAGTATGTGTATGTAGTGGTGGATGACTTCTCCAGATACACCTGGATCAATTTTATAAGAGAAAAAACTGATGTTTTTGAAGTCTTCAAAGATCTTTATCTAAAACTTCAAAGAGAAAAGGAAAGTCAAGTTATCAAAATTAGAAGTGATCATGGGAAGGAATTTGAGAACAACAAATTTGCTGAATTTTGTTCTTCAGAAGGAATTCATCATGAGTTCTCATCTCCCATTACTCCCCAGCAAAATGGTATGGTGGAAAGGAAAAATAGAACCCTTCAAGAATAAGCCAGAGCTATGATTCATGCTAAGAAATTGCCCTACCACTTTTGGGCTAAAGCTATGAACACAACCTGCTATGTTCACAACAGAGTAACCTTGAAGAAAGGGACTCCTACTACCTTATATGAAGTCTGGAAAGAGAGAATACCTAGAGTCAAATACTTCCATGTGTTTGGTAGTAAATGTTATATCTTGACTGATCGTGAACAAAGAAGGAAGATGGATCCCAAAAGTGATGAAGGAATATTTCTGGGCTACTCAACAAACAGCAGAGCATATAGAGTCTTTAATTCCAAAACAAAAGTAATGATGGAATCTATCAATGTGGTGGTTGATGATCAACAGACTGATGTCACAGACGATGTTGAGACATCTCTAAATGATCCCTCGGCTGATCTCTCGGACAAAAATAATGAGACTGAACCTCCTCAAGCTGAACCTGAAGATGACAAAATCAACAAGGGACCCTCCATCAGAATTCAGAAGGGTCATCCCAAAGATCTCATTATAGGAGACCCAAATAAATGGGTCACAACTAGATCAAGGGAAGTGATCTCACATGGCTGCTTTGTGTCCAAGATTGAGCCTAGGAATGTCAAGGAAGCCTTGACTGATGAGTTTTGGATCAATGCCATGCAGGAGGAGTTAGGTCAATTCAAAAGGAATGAAGTATGGGAACTGGTTCCTAGACCTGAAGGAATAAATGTCATACGTACAAAGTGGGTGTATAAGAATAAATCTGATGAACAAGGGGTGGTTACTAAAAACAAAGCAAGACTAGTAGCACAAGGATATACTCAAGTTGAAGGAGTGGATTTTGATGAAACATTTACTCCTGTAGCTCGCCTTGAGTCCATTAGACTTTTGCTTGGAGTGACATGTATTCTGAAGTTCAAACTGTTCCAAATGGATGTAAAAAAATGCCTTCTTGAATGGCTACTTAAATGAGGAAGTATATGTTGAACAACCTAAGGGATTCACAAATCCAAATCTTCCAAAGCATGTGTACAGATTGAAGAAATCCCTCTATGGTTTGAAACAAACTCCTAGGGCTTGGTATGAGAGACTCACAGTGTTCCTCACTAACAATGGATACAGGAAGGGAGGTATTAACAAAACCCTATTTGTTAAGAATGAAGGAGGAAAACTCATGGTGGCTCAAATTTATGTGGATGATATTGTGTTTGGTGGGATGTCAGATCAGATGGTCGAACATTTTGTTAGACAAATGCAGTCTAAGTTTGAGATGAGCCTTGTTGGAGAGCTGGACTATTTTCTTGGGCTACAAGTCAAGCAGATGGAAGATTCTATCTTTCTATCTCAAAGCAAATATGCCAAGAACATTGTTAAGAAGTTTGTCATGGAAAATGCAAGTCATAAAAGGACACCTGCTCCTACACATTTTAAAGTCTCCAAAGATGAAAATGGTGTTAGTGTAGATCAAAGTTTATACAAAAGTATGATAGGAAGTTTGCTATATCTCACAGCAAGTAGACCTGACATTGCTTTTGCTGTAGGTGTTTGTGCTAGATATCAAGCTGGACCAAAAGTCAGTCACATAAACCAAGAAGAGAAAGGTCAGAGTTTTGATTCAGAGGATGATGTTGAAGACGATGTCCCTGACATCTCTCCTGTCAAAAAGCAAACTATTAGAAAATCCCCTGTCAAGGTTGCTGTTGTGCATTTGGATAACATTTCCTTCCATTTGGAAGATGGTGCAACCAAGTGGAAATTTGTAATACAAAGGAGAGTTGTCGTGGAAAGGGAACTAGGAAAGGATGATGTGGAAGTGAATGAGGTTATAAAGTTGATCAAGTCTGCTGGTTTAATGAAAACAGTTAGTGCATTACCCCAATGTTTTGAAGGTCTTGTGAAGGAGTTTGTGGTGAACATCCCGGAGGATATTGCTGACAAGAACAACAAAGAGTTTTACAAAGTGTTTGTTAGAGGAAGGTGTGTAAGGTTCTTCCCTACTGTGATCAATAAGTTCCTAGGAAGAGGAACAAAAGGTGTTGTTGAATTAGAGGCCACAGACAATGAAGTCTGTAGGATAATCACTGTTGGACAAGTCAAGGAATGGCCAAGCAAAAAGCATCTCTCTGCAGGAAAATTAACTGTAAAATATGCTATCTTGCATAAGATAGGGTCAGCCAACTGGGTACCAACAAACCACATCTCAACAATCTTTAATGCTCTTGAAAGGATAATATATGATATTGGAACCAAGCTCAACTTTGATTATGGAAGGTTAATGTTTGAACAAATTGTTAGACATGCTTCCACAAATGCAGTGAAGCTGCCAATTGCCTTTCCCTCAATTATTTGTGGGATAATTCTAAGCCAGCAACCTGGTATTTTAAGCACAAGTGATATCCCCGGTAGAAGAAAGCCTCCATTGTCAGTTCATTACAAGTTATTTGAAGGTAGTCATGTCAATGACATTGTCATGACATCTGCGATGAAGAAGCCAACCTCTCAAGGTGGCCTGATTGCTGAATTAAAAGAGACCTGTAAGGAATTGGAGACTAGGATTAGGGTGGCTAAGGCTAGGAAAGAGGCTTTAGAGGTTCTGATTAGTAGCTTGGAGCAAGGAGATATGGATAATGTTGGTGAAGCCAAGGAAACAGATGCCCACACCTCAAGTGAGAGGTCTGAATCTCAAGATCAATCTAGTGGCAGTTCTGGATCTGAAGGTGATGAAGATGCTACCTCCTCAGACTGAGTTGTGGTGATGATGGTCCCCCTGTTATAATGATGTGTGTTCTGGATGCTTGGATGCTTTGGTGCTTGCTATTTAATGTCTGTAGTTTTTTTGGCAGTCTTGTTTGATGTCATGATGTAATTTTTGGGCTCTTTGTGAGTTCTCTGGATTTCTGTTTATCTCAGCTCATGTAGTTGTGTATATTTTGGTTCTGTACCACCTGACATTTTGTTTTAACATTTTATATGTTATAACATCCTTTGTGACATTCTCTGCTGGACTGATTGACATTTATTTTGTCTAATTGGTCACTTTGGTCTATTTTGACTAAAAAGGGGGAGAAGTTAATATGTGGAGACCTACAGTTAATGTGTGGAGAGTTGCAGTTATTATGTGCTGATGTAGCTAGCTAGGCTAAACAGATGACAGTTGTGTTGAACAGAATAGTGTTCTGTGTTGAACAAGTGATGTTGAAGGAGATGTCAGATGGGCAGATTCTGAATCTTACAGGTGTTGTTGAAGGAGATGTCTATGTTAAGCAAACATAGGGGAGAAGAAACACATATGTGCTTAAAATGTGTTTAATGTGTGTTTATTACTAGTTGCTATTATAGCTAGTAATTGTGTGTTTATTACTTCTGCTGCTGCTTAACTGTTGATATGTGTTTACTCTTGTGAACAAATGGACTGATATATTTTTTAGCCAAAATTTGCCAAAGGGGGAGTTTGTTGGTTCTTGTGTTGGCAGCAATTTTGGTAAAACCTAGAGTGTTCACAAGTTGTCACATGTGTTGTCTTGACATAAGATAACTTGTACCTGCAGGATGTTTAAAATGTAATTATGCAGGATTTTACTGTGATGTCAGACCCGATGTCGTGACATATGTATACAGAACATTCAGTCTGAATGTTATGTATTATGTGATTTCATTTTTAATGCAAATCTATGTATGATTGAAGATATGATTTACACGCGCATTCAATCATTAAGTACAACCAGATTTACTTATTTTCCAAAGAGATCTAATCAACTGCCATGAGAAGATTTGAATGGAAAATAGTTTTAGGATTTTATTATGTCCAAGCCCAGCCAAATGCTTCTATAAAAAGGACATGGAAAACCTGATTTTATACACAAGAAATAACGAACGGAATATTGAGAGAGAATAAGGGTTTTAGTCTTATATGGTTGTGTGAATTGTAAGCCATTCAATTCATCCATAGATGATTGAATTAGTCTGATTTTTGAGTTGTAATTTGTCACTCTAAGCTTTTAAGCATGAGTGTGTGTCTACTTGATTGAAGCTTTTAAGTAAGATCAAGTGTGTGTCTTTGAAGAGTGTCTTCTTTTCATTGTAATTCTTGTTTTATATCACTGCTGTGATTGAGGGGGAGTGAGTAGGGTCTCATATCTAAGAGTTCTTAGGTAGAAGTCACACGGGTAGAGATTAGGTGAAAAGACTGTAACTTGAAGTTGTTTACTGAGAGTCTTTGAACTGATTCTATTTAGTGGATTTCCTTCCTGGCTTGGTAGCCCCAAGACGTAGGTGAGTTTGCACCGAACTGGGTTAACAATTGCTAGTGTCTCTTGCTTTACTGTTCTTTATCTTTTATCTTGTTTGTATTGTTCAGATATTAGTGTCATGACATTACCTTCGACATCTCATATCTGATACCAGAATTTCATTTCTTACTATCAACTAGAGTTTCATGCACCACTAAATGGAGGGAAGAGAAAATATTGTTTGCCCTCCTCCACATCAGTAATTACTATAACTCTTCAAATATGCAAACTCCCAATTCTCCCCTTAACTTCTTACTCTGACTTGCATCCAAAGCTTTAGTAAATATATCTACCAGTTGCTTCTCAGTGACCATATGCTCAAGAGTAACAAGATCCTTAATAAAATGATGATGAATATCAATATGCTTTGTCCTGCTATGTTGAATGAGATTCTTGGATATATTGACTGCACTCAGATTGTCACAATATAATATCATGACATCATGCTTTACATTATATTCCTTTAGCATTTGTTTCATCTAAATCAATTGAGAGCAACTACTTCCTGCTACAATATACTCAGCTTCAGTAAAAGACAGGGACACACAATTTTGCTTCTTGTTGAACCGAGATATAAGATTATTTCCCTAAAAGAAGCATCCTCCAAAAGTATTTTTTCTCTCATCAACATTAATCTATAATTCATCAGTCAAGGCCTTCTTCATATTTTATGTTCATACTTTAAGACAAGGCAAGCATTGGATATCACATCTCTAGATCTAGTGGTGATACCTTCATTAAGATTTCCAATAATGAGTTCCTTTGGATGATCTTTCTAAATTCTGATAGAGGGACCTTTGTTGGCTTGAGGGTTATCTGATTCAGTCCTTGTTGCTAGCTCAATGTTGGACTCAATGTCTTCCATATTTTCTGAAGCATTAGTCTGTTGAGATGATGTTACAACATCTTCATCAACATCAATCCCTTTTACGATAATTGAATCATCAACCACAACATTAATGGATTCCATCATTCCCTTGGTTCTGGAGTTAAATACCCTATAAGCTCTGTTGTTAGTAGAGTAACCACGAGATATCCCTTTCAGATTCAGATGTCCAAGCTTCTGGTGCCACAACTTGACTTCACCTTCCTTGGACATTATGCATGTGGAAGAACAAGTAGTTTCTTGTGGTATCCATAAATAGCAATTATCTTTAGACCTAATTCCTCTCATTAGAACATCATTCTTCTCATTTGTTACCAAACATCCTGAATTGGTGAAATCGACTTTTAAACCTTGATCACATAAATGACTAATGTTGATGAGATTTGTAGTCAGTCCTTTCACAAGCAGAACATTATCTAGTCTAGGAAGACTAGTGCAACCTATCTTTCCTATACCCCTGATTTCACCTATAGCTCCATCACCAAACGTGACAAAACTAGAGGAATAAGAACTAATGTCCACCAAATACTTCTTGACCCCTGTCGTGTGTGTCATACCCCAATTTTGTCCCTACCCCGATACAATTTTCATTTGATCCATGACCCTACTGCACATGCATACATTCATTATTTCTAAAAAAAAATTGGGTAACCGGTTACCTTAATTAGCGTAACCGGTTACACAAACCCAAAATTGAGTTTTTGGCCATTTTTGACTGGGTAATCGATTACACCTGCGTAGGCAGCTGTAATAAGTCTATTTTTTATACAATGTGCTTTTTGGATCACCCCCTTTTTCCACCAACTTTCCCTATAAATAGAGGTACTATTTCCCCTCATTTTTCATGCTTCCTAGCCCCCAAAAGTTCTGTCCAAGTACCATTTACTCACCTCTCTAAACCTAAGCCAAAACAAAAAATCTTTCTCTCTTAGAAAAGTCACCCTACCAACCTTTTTGTCCATTTTCATAGTTTTCAAAACTTCTTACTCTCTAACACTCATAACTCAGCCCCTTCACTATACTTCCACCATATACACTTTCATCCAAAACTCCTTGCTCTATATCCAAGCTCAACACCACTTCAACCTACCCTTTTTCAACATTTTTGGGTAATGATTTTAGCTTAATCTTTGTTAACTTTTTGGTTCTGTTTTTGTGTTGAAAATGTTTGTTCATTCTTGGTTGATCTTTTGAGAGGTTTTAGACTCAAGCTTGTAAAAGTGATTAACTTTGGTTTACACCTTTTTTTTTGGGATTTCTTGCTCTTGCTACTTCTATCCACCATTTTTAATCAAACTTAGTATTTTGTTTCATTTGTTATTTATTGTGGACTTGTTTTCACATCTATTTGGTTGATGAGATCTATTATATCATGGCTATGGTTATTTAGAATGGATAAAACCTTTAATGTTTCAAACCTATTAATGACTGATCAATAGATCCTTCATGATACTTTGAGGTATTGATAGGTTGCCTCTATTTCAACCATGTTTGGGTCATTTGATACATAGATGAAACCATTTCCTGAACCTTGTCTCTTGTTATCATTTTAATGTTTATTGTTGACTTGTTGATTTATTTATTTGGTTGATGAGTTCTATTAGATCATGGCCATGGTTGTTTATAGTTGATTAAATCTTCAATGTCTCAAACCTATTAATGGTTGATCAATAGATCATTCATGATACTTTGAGGCATTGATAGATTGCCTCTATTCCAACCAAATTTGAGTCATTTGATGCATAGATGAAACCATATCCTCTACATTAACTTGCTAATCCACTTTCTTATTGTTATTCTACTAACTACTAACTCCTAACATTTATATTATTGCACTTTAGTTCCTTACAATTTATTTTATTGTCACTAACCACTAACCATTAACTACTACCTTCTAACATTTATATTATTGCACTTTACTTCCTTGCAATTTATTTTATTTTTCATTTACATTCAAGTACTCATTATCATCATCATTGTACAAACTCATCATGCATGTTTATTTACTTGTTATTTATTTTATTGTCATCAAACATTAAAAACAACAAAAACATGATAAAATGATAAGACCAAAAATATTCACTCAACTCTTAAGGAACATGGACTTAGAGGATTTCATCTTAGGACCTTTGCTTGGAAACCTTCCTTTACTCTTTGTGACACTTTGTAAACACTTGGATTCTCACCCGTAACTTACGTGCATGTTTGTGAGATCATTATCTTTTGTTTAGATTAGGTCACTTTAGCACACAAAAGGCTTTCTCTTGGGCTACCTTACAATGAGACTCTTTATTTTCTTGTTGGTTATTTTTGCATTCACGTTGCATAAGCTAAAATTTATAAGTAATCTCATTTTGAGACCATGGTCATAATTCAACTCATATGCACATGTAAATACAAACCTCGGTCAATATCGAGTACGCCTTTTCCAAATCAATTCAAAACACCCTTGTAAGTCTATCGCTTTTAAAGCATCGCCATCAACCTCACATAGCTTACTCTTGGGCTTTCTTACAATGAGACCTATTCGATTTATATCGAGTAGAAGAGCAATACACTAAATAAATTCACTTCATTCAAAACACAAATCTAAAACCTCGATCCAACGTCGAGTATTTTCTCTCAAACTCAATTGAAATACCCCGATTAAATCAAAACATTTTTTTCAATAAGTTGAATGAAAAAGGAGTTGACTTTGAGTTTTCAACTTCACTCCTCAATTGGACGAATACCAGTTCTCTTACTCGGTCAGTCGAACAATTGACATTTTTCCACAAACATATAACTTGGTCAAATCATTCTCAATCAAAACTATACAAAAAGGGAGATGGTCTTGAGCCTTAGATTCCTCTCCTCAAATGCTTGGATATGAGTTATCTTACTCAGCCATTCAAGTATCTTTCGTTTATTCTAAAAATACATCAACCATACCCAAACCTATTTTCATAATCACTCAGATGAAAAAGAAAGCGATCTAGAGTCTTCTATTCCCTTTCCCGATTATTAGGATACGAGTTGTCTTACTCAGTTATCCGAGTATTCGTCATTCGTTTAAAATACATTAATCATCATTAAGATCCTTTCACAATTAAGGATGAAAAAGAAAGCGGTCTAGAGTCTTCTATTCCCTTTCCCGACTGTTAGGATACGAGTTGTCTTACTCGACCATCCGAGTAATCGTCATCCAACAAAAAATATCTTAACCTATTAAGTTTATCCTTTCTCGCCCTTGTGCGATCGAAACCAGTCAAACAAAACATCCAACATATTAATCCAACTTGTCACCCTCGTGTGATCAAAACTCTTTTTCAAAAAGAACACTATTTAATCCTTTCTGATGCGCACAACAAACTAGTGCTTAAGCCTCCGCCGAGAGCAGACAAGCCAACGTTTAGCCTTTATGATACGATCTAAACAATTGTTCATTAAAAAACACTAACCAACCATAGTTCCCCGAACTACGAATGCTCTGATTTCTTTATTATACCATAAGGATACGTAGGCAGGAGATTGATGTATCTTCGCGAGCACACTAATAAAAAACCTCCCCTTTCCCTTTTTGAGGTTCTCATCCATTTCTATTTTTAATAAATTTTATAACCCAAAGATAACAAACAAACATAAATTAACACTCGAAACAAAATTTTGAACTAAAAGGTTCCCGTTGAGTACAACGGACGCAAGGGGTGCTAACACCTTCCTCTTGCGTAATCCACTCTCGAACCCGAATATGGTTGCGACGACCATTATTCCATTTCCTAAAGGTTTTATCGATATTTTCCTATTCCTTTATTGGGATAAATAAAGTCCGGTGGCGACTCTGTTCGAACATAATTTTTTCCGCGACCATCGTGAGGAATCGTATTTTTCGAGATGCGACAGATGGCGACTCTGCTGGGGACATAACTCCAAGCAAAAGAGAGTGAAGCCTAATTTAGTTCAATTGATGTATTGTGTGTTAATTTTGTTCATCTGTTTATTATTTATTCTGTTATTATTATATTGTCATAATTATTGTATGATGTTTTATTGGCTATATCTTATTTGGGGTTCTCTTATTATTGGTACTTTGTGAGATAGACTCTCTACCCGAGTCTTAGAAAAATCATAAGATTAAGTTGGTGGTTGCGTAGTGGGCGCCCACAAGGAGTCTTCCTTGTTGGGAAGAAACGAAGACCCCGCCTAGAGGAGATTCTCTTGAGATATTATTGTCCGATGAGTCTTCATCATGATGATAGTACTTTAAAGTTGGATCAATGACTCTAGGGACCTTTTAACCCACTATATTCGGCGGTTATGTAGTATTAACCTACGAAGTTTCATACTTGTTGGGTTAATACGAAAACCCCAACCAGATGAGATCCCTTGGACGTATTATTACCTTACAGTAATATTTCCAACCTCGATCTATGACTCTGAGAACCCTGTTAGAACATGGGACCCGAGAGGCGCGTAGTAGAATCCCCATGGAGTCTTCCTTGCTGGGATAATACAAAGACCTCGCCTAAGACGAGATTATCTTAAGGGTATTACTATCCGACGAGTCTTCGTCACGACAGTGACGCTCTCAACGAGAATCAATGACTCTGGGAACCAATTAACCTTCGAACCTACCCTTGGGAGTTTCAGTAATAAGAGATACCTATACTTCCTCCTGTTATCCCGATATACACGATGCGTAATTGATCTTGAGTATTTGTATCCCTTCATGAAAAAACATGACAAAATTCATGCATTTGCATATCATCAGCATGCATTACATGCCATCTTCCAGAAACAAAAGCTTATACCATATTCTACCATTTGTCCAGTAACGCTGACTACTCGACATTTGTACGAGACACGCCGCAACTACAAGATGTCACTCGAACAGCTTGAAGCCAACCAAGTTTCAATGAGGACAGACATTGACTCCATGCAGGCAAAGATGGATCATTTACTTGAGACCATGTTGCTCTTAGCCCAGAAGGAGAAGGATGCTGAGACTAGCGCAGAAGCCAGAAAGGTTGTTGCTCAGTTTGGATCACCACCGCTTAGCATCCCTGATGAGACTGACCTTAATGGTAATCCTGCCCAGCCTAGAGGAGGACTAACCCCTATTCCGATCCCAATGGATAATATAAAACCCCACGAGAATTCTGTTGTATCTGCTCGACATGGATCTATGATAGGTGATGAAGATCCATATGACGCCTTCTTCATGCCACAACCAGCCAAACCTGCTATTGGAGATCTCCCGGACCTAGCTGTTGAGAGGCTCCACGCTCTGGAAGAAAAATTCAAATCCTTGGAGGATCATACTACTCCCGGTTTGGACACTGTTGACATGTGCTTGGTAACAGGTTTGGTGATTCCACAAAAATTCAAAGTCCCGGACTTTGACAATTACAAAGGGATCAGTTGCCCTAGAACTCATCTCAGAGCTTACTGCCGCAAGATGGCTGCCCACATCAGTAATGATTAACTCCTGATTCATTACTTCCAAGACAGCCACAGTGGGGCATCTTTGGAGTGGTATATGCAATTAGAAAGAGGACAAGTCCAGTCATGGAGAGATCTCGCTGAAACCTTCCTTAGGCATTATCAGTACAACACTGATCTAGCACCCAATCGCACCCAGCTGCAAGACATGACTCAACGTAATGACGAGTCATTCAAAGAATACGCCCAACGTTGGAGAGAGCTTGCAGCTCGTGTCCAACCTCCTCTTCTTGATAAGGAGATGATTGATATGTTTATGGGAACTCTTCATGCTCAATATATGGAGAAAATGGTAGGATCCAGCTTCCCAACTTTTACTGAGGTTGTCTTTGTGGGAGAATGAATTGAGAGCCAAATCAAGAAAGGAAAGCTACCTTGCGCTGCCAATGCTTCAAGTGGGATTAAAAAACCTTATCCTAACCTCCCAAAGAAGCCAGAAGGGAAGACCAATGCCATAATGGAAGGAAGAGGACATAGGGCACGTCCGTATGCTCCTATGCCTTATCATCAGGTTGCCGCTGTCATCCCAACACCATATCAACCACCGTATCAGCAACCCTATCAACAATAATATCAGCAGCCTTATCAAAAGTCAGCTTATCAACAACAACATCAGAATCAATAGCAACGTGCTCCACCACAACGTCAACCTAACCAGCAGAGGGCAAGGAGACCAGAAAGACATTTCGATCCTTTGCCAGTACCATACAACAAGATCCTTCCTTACCTGCTAAAGGATGGATCAATTGTTTTGAAGAAGCTAACACCTACAACTCCATCTTACCCACCAAGTTATGACGCCAATGCTCACTACGAGTATCTCATGGGTGCCCCAGGGCATACAGTGGAGAATTGCAAGGCTTTGAAACACAAAGTCCAGGACCTGATCGACAGTAAGGCAGTTAATTTCACGCCAGTTAGGCCAAATGTCGCGACAAATCCCATGCCGGCGCATGCGGAGAAAAGTGAAGCGTAAAGATAAAGCTTCCCACCAGCCTGAACAAGCAGAGCAGTTCCGCCAGTGAATCAAGTGATGAAGACTCGCTTATTTGAATGAAGGCGATCAGTATGCCATTTTTACCATTTCGCATTCTTGTAATTTGTTCTTGTTTGTCTAAGTATTGTACGCTTTAAACATTGTTATTTATATTTGGTCTTGTTAATGGGATGATTATGCATGTCTTGAATTAATCCTTCATATTCACCCATATCATTTATTTGCAAAGCACAGACACATACTTCTCCACTTCACCCTCTTTATCACACTATTGTTAGTAAATGTTGGAAGGAGGATGACGAAAACAAAATACTCATAATTGTTAATTGTATGCTTTCGGATAAAACCTTGCTGATGATGTACATGCATTGTTTCAAAATCCCGAACATTGGAGAGATAAGGAGTTAATCCCTAGTCAACCACTTCGAGCCTAGAAGTAGGAGTTTCTTTCGGATCTAAAAAAAACCTTACATTAAACCTGGGGCAGGGTAGTGTTCAGTTAATCTGACTATGCATTTAAATCACAAGATGAAATATCCAGTATGTGGATCAACTACATGCCATTCTTCGCACACATCCTAAAGTGTCGAAGGAACCTTGAAAAATCAAAAAGTTATGGCTGTTGTTCTTCAATGACCAATGACTTGGCAGTCACATTCTAAAAAAAAAAAAGAAAGAGCCCGCTAAGTCCAACACCCTAAAAAGAGACTTAGGCAAAAAACTGGGGTAATCCCGATGGATTAGAGCTTCAACAAGCGGCCCATGCAAAAGTTAGGGATCAAAACAAAAATCAAAAGAGACAATGAAGGTGCTCAACAAAACAAAACAAGATTCGGTGACCACCATACCCAAATCAAAGGGTCACCAATATCCGTGAAGAACAAAATAGGATGACTGCCATTTCAATAGATCTTACACTGCTATACTCGCATAAAAGAAAATGTGTGTCGAATTAACCGAACGTAGGATTGAAGATCATCATGAAGAAGGGGTGGGTTGAAATAAATTTTGAGCCTTATATCCTTTTGTTTCAATAACCATGAACCAAGCCATGTTACAACCCTCAAAAGACCTAACTGAAGTAGGGTTTATTTTGAAAGCATATCACAACAAGGTTGCGTAAACAGACTCCTAGAGATTTGCTAATCTTCTATTCTCACTATATGACTCACACACTAGCTAAAATCGACACCGCGTTTGGACACATGGTCCACTCGTCATACATTACCACAACACTTCCAAAATGAATGATTGTTTTTCTCAAAACTCGCATAACCATTGCATTAAAATCACCATTTCTTGGATAACAATTCTTAATTGTCAATCAGTACTTGACATCGAGAAAATTCCAACAAGGGGAAATTCAAGGGGCACTTGATCGTTGGTGCTGACACGAATCAAGACCATCCTATGAATCAGGGGCATGGCGTCCTTTTGATTATGTTGACTTAGGAAGTAGTCAGTATAAGACAAATCTCCAAGCATCGGTTGGTCAGGGAGGAAAAACACTTCAATACTCAGTATGTCTGAGGCAAGTCTCTCAAAGGCTAATCAGGGACGGATCGTTACAAGAGTTAGACATTGGAGAAAACAAACTCAGACCACATCATGAGATAATCACTCCTAAGGTTTCCTTTCAAGGAGAATCCCTTTGAACACCCTACAGAATGGGGCAAGGAGCGAATTCCCTCCGTATCTCCAAGTCAGTCAAGCATATTACGTCAGACGCTGGAAAATACTTGAATTCACAACAAAAATGTCAAAAGTTCATACTGGTACAATATCACATCTTGACAAGAATCTTAGGGGCACGTCAAAGGCATAATCATTGTGCGTTGATCACGTCGCTATGCTCAGTTACAGGCTGGCCAAACATCTCAGAAGAAGAAATCGAGATCTTCTCCAAGACAAAGACACAACGTATCAGCAAGAAATCAAACTTGGGGCACCAAGAGCATCCACACCCGTTGTGTGTTTATCACATCATCAACTATCGAGTGTCGGGAAATCAAATCCTGTCACCAATCAAAAGTCCAATCTATATCGACAATTACCCCAAAGCCAAAGTCCACCTTGCTGGCACCCACACAAAATCAAATACAACCAACATTGGGTTCCAAAAAATACATAGCCTTTGAAAGGGGGGCCAATCCCAAACAAACCAATCATTCTTCGCATTCAAACATGCATCACATGCATACATAACGCATACATGACGTTTATGCATATAGCACAAATCAAGATTCAGGGTTTAGTCATATGCACCCAGGCCAACCCTCAGTTGAGTCACTGTCAATTCTTCTAAGTGAGTTTCTACCCTATTATCAAGCGTTCCCCATTGAGTCACATCTTTCAACCTTTTGTTGATAAGACGTTATCCTCAGCTAAGTCAAACATTGTTTCTTTTAAACACTCATCTTGTTTTGCGTTGAGCGTCCCTCAATGAGTCGTTTCCTGTAACCTTATGTTGATGGAAACTACATCTCCCCAGAGAATATTTGTTCTGCAACCTTTTGTCGTTGATACTCCAAGCAAGTCTTACCCAGTAATGTTCCAATACTACCCGACAAGTCGGGTTTACTGAACTTTGACAGTAGCCTTATTTTTCTAATATTTTTCTCACTATCATCCTTTGGTGAAAGTCTGTTGAGGAATAATATTAATCATCACCCTGTTTACGATAACCGTTATCCTTTTGGTAATGATAAATCCTTGACATTTGTGATCTTACCGTCGTCTTTTTGGTGCCAAAAGTTTTGGTCCAACCTTCATCCTTTTGGTGAATGGTGACCCCTCATTATTGAAGCTTATTGTCATCCTTTTAGTGGTAACAAGTGTTGTCGTTTGATATTACCGTCATCCTTTTGGTGTCGACGATCCTTGAAGTTTTGGTCTGACCTTCATCCTTTTAGTGAATGGTGACCTCTGCAATTATTACAGCCTACCGTCATCCTTTTGGTGTCGGCGATTCTTATGGTGATGAGGATCATTGTCATTTTGGTTCAACCATCATCCTCTCGCTGATGGTAATCTCCGTTGTTATGTCTAATCATCATCCTTTTAGTGATGACGTCCAGTTCAATTTAAATATTCATCCTTTGGGTGATAGATATTATGGAATCTGGTTTAAGCTGCCATCCTTTTGGTGATTGTGACCTAAGGAAAGTCCAATCCCAATGTCATCCTTTTGGTGTCGGCAATATTTGAAGTTATTATCACTTATTGTCATCCTTTTGGTGGTAACGAGTGTCAAAGTTATGGTCTCACCTCCATCCTTTCGGTGATGGTGACTGTTGACTTACTATCATCCTTTTGGTGATAACGAGTCCTGTTGTTTGTAGTACCTTCATCCTTTTGGTGATGGTGATTGTCGACTTATTATCATCCTTTTTGGTGATAACAAGTTTTGTTATTTGATCCTACCCTCGTCCTTTTGGTGACAGTGATCAGTAAAAGTTATCAACTTATTATCATCCTTTTTGGTGGTAACGAGTTTTGTTGTTTAAACCTACCTTCATCCTTTTGGTGACATTGACCATTTGATTTATAGACTCATTATCATCCTTTTGGTGATAACGGGTTTTGTTTTGATCTTACCCTCACCCTTTTGGTGATGGTGATCATTAAGTTTGTTTCGGCTTATTATCATCCTTTTGGTGATAACGAGTTTTGAAGTTTTGTCCTTATTATCATCCTTTTGGTGATAACAAGCTCTGTTTGTTTGATCTTACTGTCATCCTTTTGGTGTCAGTGATATTTAAGTTTATTGACTTATTATCATCCTTTTGGTGGTAACAAGTTATGTTGTCGATCTTACCTTCATCCTTTTGGTGATGGTGATCGTTTGAGCTGATTTGACTTATTATCATCCTTTTGGTGGTAATAGGTTGTGTTTTTTTATCTTACCTTCATCCTTTTGGTGATGGTGATTATTTTGACTTATTATCATCCTTTTGGCGGTAACAAGTTTCGTTGTTTGATCATACCTTCATTCTTTCGGTGATGGTGATCATTGAAAATTATTTGACTTATTATCATCCTTTTGGTAATAACAAGTTTTGTTGTCGGATCTTACCTTCATCCTTTTGGTGATGGTGATCTTTGAAGTTGATGAGTTAACTATATCCTTTTAGTGGTAGTCTTGATATTATACTCTCGGCTTGGTTATTCATCTCACCGTCATCCTTTTAGTGATGGCTACCTTTGCAGCTTGGATTATCCATCATCCTTTCGGTGATAACGATCTTGGAAATCATGGTGAATTTCTATCAACCTTTGATGGGGGGGGGGGGGGGGGGGCGATTAACTCTACTGTCATCCTTTTGGTGCTAGAAAGCTTGTTCAGTTTTAGTCCCACATTTGCCTTTACACCAATAACGACCTTTGCAAGGTTTGAACGTCGACGCGAGGGTTGGCATTGATTTGGAATTCTACCCTTATTACCTTGGTGCACTTAGAATCCATTGCATTTTCCTTCTGTATTTCTCCATTGCATTTCAAAAGGACAAAATTCGGGTCTTTTTTTGTATTTAATTATCTTCCACCACGAATGTACAAAGACTGTTGTCGTTTACACCTTCTGGTTCAAGGTAATTAAATAGGGGCAGCTGTCATACCCCAATTTTGTCCCTACCCCGATACAATTTTCATTTGATCCATGACCCTACTGCACATGCATACATTCATTATTTCTAAAAAAAAATAAAAAAAAATTGGGTAACCGGTTACCCTAATTAGCGTAACCGGTTACACAGACCCAAAATTGAGTTTCGGGATTTCTTGCTCTTGCTACTTCTATCCACCATCTTTAATCAAACTTAGTATTTTGTTTCATTTGTTATTTATTGTGGACTTGTTTTCACATCTATTTGGTTGATGAGATCTACTATATCATGGCTATGGTTGTTTAGAGTGGATAAAACCTTCAATGTTTCAAACCTATTAATGATTATTCAATAGATCCTTCATGATTCTTTGAGGTATTGATAGGTTGCCTCTATTTCAACCATGTTTGGGTCATTTGATACATAGATGAAACCATTTCCTAAACCTTGTTTCTTGTTATCATTATAATGTTTATTGTTGACTTGTTGATTTATTTATTTGGTTGATGAGTTCTATTAGATCATGGTCATGATTGTTTAGAGTTGATTAAATCTTTAATGTCTCAAACCTATTAATGGTTGATCAATAGATCATTCATGATACTTTGAGGCATTGATAGATTGCCTCTATTCCAACCATATTTGAGTCATTTGATGCATAGATGAAACCATATCCTCTACATTAACTTGCTAATCCACTTGCTTATTGTTATTCTACTAACTACTAACTCCTAACATTTATATTATTGCACTTTAGTTCCTTACAATTTATTTTATTATCACTAACCACTAACCATTAACTACTACCTTCTAACATTTATATTATTGCAATTTACTTCCTTGCAATTTATTTTATTGTTCATTTACATTCAAGTACTCATTATCATCATCATTGTACAAACTCATCATGCATGTTTATTTACTTGTTATTTATTTTATTATCATCAAACATTAAAAATAACAAAAACATGATAAAATGATAAGACCAAAAATATTCACACAACTCTTAAGTAACTTGGACTTAGAGGATTTCATCTTAGGACCTTAGGTTGGAAACCTTCCTTTACTCTTTGTGACACTTTGTAAACACTTGGATTCTCACCCGTAACTTACGTGCATGTTTGTGAGACCATTATCTTTTGTTTAGCCTAGGTCACTTTAGCACACAAAAGACTTTCTCTTGGGCTACCTTACAATGAGACTCTTTATTTTCTTGTTGGTTATTTTTCCATTCACGTTGCATAAGCTAAAATTTATAAGTAAACTCATTTTGAGACCATTGTCATAATTCAATTCATATGCACGTGTAAATACAAACCTTGGTCAATATCGAGTACGCCTTTTCCAAATCAATTCAAAACACCCTTGTAAGTCTATCGCTTTTAAAGCATCGCCATCAACCTCACATAGCTTACTCTTGGGCTTTCTTACAATGAGACCTATTCGATTTCTATCGAGTAGAAGAGCAATACACAAAATAAATTCACTTCATTCAAAACACAAATCTAAAACCTCGATCCAACGTCGAGTATTTTCTCTCAAACTCAATTGAAATACCCCGATTAAATCAAAACATTTTTTTCAATAAGTTGAACGAAAAAGGAGTTGACTTTGAGTTTTCAACTTCACTCCTCAATTGGATGAATACGAGTTCTCTTACTCGGTCAGTCGAACAATTGACATTTTTCCACCAACATATAACTTGGTCAAATCATTCTCAATCAAAACTATACAAAAAGGGAGATGGTCTTGAGCCTTCGATTCCTCTCCTCAAATGCTTGGAGATGAGTTATCTTACTCATCCATTCAAGTATCTGTCGTTTATTCTAAAAATACATCAACCATACCCAAACCTATTTTCATAATCACTCAGATGAAAAAGAAAGCGGTCTAGAGTCTTCTATTCCTTTTCCCGATTATTAGGATACGAGTTGTCTTACTCAGTTATCCGAGTATTTGTCATTCGTTTAAAATACATTAATCATCATTAAGATCCTTTCACAATTAAGGATGAGAAAGAAAGCGGTCTAGAGTCTTCTATTCCCTTTCCCGACTGTTAGGATACGAGTTGTCTTACTCGACCATCCGAGTAATCGTCATCCAACCAAAAATATCTTAACCTATCAAATTTATCCTTTCTCGCCCTTGTGCGATCGAAACCAGTCAAACAAAACATCCAACATATTAATCCAACTTGTCACCCTCGTGTGATCAAAACTCTTTTTCAAAAAGAACACTATTTAATCCTTTCTGATTCACACAACAAACAAGTGCTTAAGCCTCCGCCGAGAGCAGACAAGCCAATGTTTAGCCTTTAGGATGTGATCTAAACGATTGTTCATTAAAAAACACCAACCAACCGTAGTTCCCAGAACTACGAATGCTCTGATTTCCTTATTATACCATAAGGATACGTAGGCAGGAGATTGTTGTATCTTCGCGAGCACACTAATAAAAAACCTCTGATTTCCCTTTCTGAGGTTCTCATCAATTTCTATTTTTAATAAATTTTATAACCCAAAGATAATAAACAAACATAGATTAACACTCGAAACACAATTTTGAACTAAAAGGTTCCCGTTGAGTACAACGGACGCAAGGGGTGTTAATACCTTCCTCTTGCGTAATCCACTCCCGAACCCGAATATGGTTGCGACGACCATTATTCCATTTCCTAAAGGTTTTATCGATATTTTCCTATTCCTTTATTGGGATAAATAAAGTTCGGTGGCGACTCTGTTCGAACATATTTTTTTCCGCGACCATCGCGAGGAATCGTATTTTTCGAGATGCGACAGTGTGTCTTGAACAACCATTATCAAAGTACCAGTTTTGTCTAGATGAAGATCTAAGAGAAGTATGGGTTATAAGACTAGAGATAACATCCTTAGGTTTCCACACCTTTCTAGTTTTAATCATTACATGATTAGCCCTAAAACATGTTGGATGTTTTGGATAATCATATAGTCTATAGCAGAAATGCTTTATATGTCCATATTTACCACAATAATGACATTTCCAAGGAAAAAACTTGACTTTAGTTTGAGTTTCCCGATGTCTGGCATGATGTTGTAACATTTGGTCAGACATCATCATACTTCCTTTTTGGAGGAATAAAATTTGTCATAGGGGTCTTTCCTTGTTTATTTTGATATTGGTAATTAAAAACTATACCTTTTAAGTTTTCATCCCCTTTTCCAACTTGAAGAATTTAATCTAGCATACCAGACCCATTGTTCAACATTCTTATGGATTTGGTCATGTTTTCAAGTTTAAAAGACAATAGAGTTACGTCGTTTTCAAGATCAGTGACCGTAGATAAAAGTTTCTCTTTTTCAGTCGGTAGTTGAGCTATGACTCTCTTATGCTCTTCTCCTGTCTTACACACCTTTCCACTTCTAACACAAATCTCTTTGTAGGAAGCAACCAATTCTTCATAAGAAACATCCTCATCACAAGAATCTTCATTAGATTCGTATCTACCAGTGAAGGTTATAACATGCTTAGCAATTTCATCACCGGTTTCACCTTCAAAATCATCAAATCAAGAAATAGACAGGTCATTCTTTTGTTTCTTGAGATACGTGGGCCATTCTAATCTAATATGACCAAAACCCTCACATTCATGACACTGAATACCTTTTCCTTGATTGGGATTTTCTTCTATTCTTGCTTTTCTCTGAGAATCATTGTTCTTACTGATATCGAATGACATGTTTTTGACATCAGGTCTTGACTTCCTATCCATTTTCTTCAACACCTTATTGAATTTCCTCCCAAGAAGCACGACGAAATTATAAATTCCTTCATCAGTCTCCAAGTCACATTGATCCTCTTCATCCTCAGTATTGGAGATAAAAACTATGGTCTTTTTCTTTTCAGATGTATCACTGATAGCCAATTCAAAAGTTTGAAGTGGACTAATAAGCTCATCCACTCTTATGCTTCAAATGTCTTGGGCTTCTTTAATAGTTGTGACCTTCATGTCAAACTTCTTAGGCAACGATCTGAGAATTTTTCTAACCAACTTCTCTTTTGACATCTTCTCTCCCAAGGCACTAGATGAATTGGCAATATCAAGAATATTCATGTGAAAATCATTAATACACTCATCATATTTCATCCTGAGATTCTTAAATTTGGTGGTGAGAAGTTAAAGTCTTGACATTTTTACTTTTGATGTACCTTCATGAGTGGTCCTGAGGATTTCCCATGCATCTTTGGCCATAGTACAAGTATTTAATAATATAAATATATTTTTGTCAACTCCTTTGAAAAAGGCATTCAAAACTTTGGAGTTTCCAAGAGCAAGTTCGTCTTCTTCCTTTGATCAGTCCTCTTCAGGCTTTAGATTAGTTATGTCCTTCCCATCTTTATATGCACAACAGGATGTTCCCAAACTTTGATAACTGCTTTCCAGGTTCTGTTATCCATAGATTTTAGAAAAGCCATCATACGCGCCTTCCAGTAATCATAGTTGGTGTCATCCATAATAGGTGGTCTGTTGACAAATCCTCCTTCCTTGTCATAGTACCAGAAAATATCTCTCTAGAGCTCACCCAAAACAGAACAGAGTGCCTGCTCTGATGCCAATTGAAATTTTGGTACACAGATAACAGATGTCGTATACGATGTCATAACACCAGGATCAGGACATGTTACACCTGAAATAAGTACGCAGATAACATATGTCGTATAAAATGTTATGACACCAGGTTCAGGACATGTTACACCGAAAACAATTATAGTGTAAAAAGCAGGAAGTAAATAACACGTGTCATTTGTTAACCCAGTTCGGTGCAATGTTGCCTACATCTGGGGAAATCCAAGTCTGAAAGGAAATCTACTATAATAATATTAGTTTGAAGTTCTAAACAACCTTTAGTTTTACAAACTTCTCACCTAATCACTACCCTTGGAATTTCTATCTAAGACTCTCCTAGATATGAGAGCATTCTCCCTCCCCTTCAATCACACAACAATGATAACAACTTCTAACAATAAATAGAAGATACACTTCCAATAAAACAGAATTCAGTCTTGCTTAAAAGCTCATGAGTAATTCACAATCACAACTCAAAAACTCAATCCAATTCAAGCATCTAAGTGATACAATAATGACTCACAAATAACAATGAACATACTAAACCCTAACAGAGACTATTACATACGCAACTTATTTGTCTTCTTAGATTTAGAATCATCCTTTAAATAGCCTCAGAATAGCATGGGCTCCGGGATAATAAATCAGCAGACCAAAAAAAATCAAATCTAATTAAATATGAACAAATCAAATATGATGTCTTCTTAAATGTTTTGACATCCATTCTGCAAAATCAAATCTAATGTTTCCTTAAATGTTTTGACATCCATTCTGCACAATCTTTTGTAAGATCAAATCTAATATTTCCTTAAATATTTCGACATCCATTCTGCACAATCTTCTGCATAATCAAATCAAATATTTCTTTAAATATCTCGACATTCATTCTGCACAATTTTCTACAGAATCAAATCAAATCTGGTCTAATGTCTCCTTAAATATTTTGACAATCATTCTTAGGAAACATTGCACAGCTGGAACCGATCTTTGAGCTTCTAAATTAAGTACTTTGAACCGTAGAATGCGTGAATCAAATCATCAAAGAATTTTCACTAAACACACGCTGAAAAACAAATCTTCCAAAAAACTGAAACAACAGTACGCCAAGATATCGTACAAGCATGTCAAGACATCGTGTCCAATATCTTTCTATATCACTTGTTTTAACAAAATACAGTCAATCACAAAATACAGAACCTAACAATAAATGCAATTATTGGTAAGATTCACTTTGATTTTGCTTAATGTGACGTGGATTATTGTTGTGAAATTTTCAAAATGAACTTATTTTCTCAAGTTTGACTTTTACTATAGAGAAATAAAGAGGTTCTCTTATTTGAAGTGGTTTTACGGAAGATCTTCCTCCATTTATGCTCTTTCAGCTAATGATTGGTGAACGTCTCTCAACTTTATTTATTTATTTTACTAAAACACTATTACGAACTTTAAAATGTATATTATTTAAAAATTTGCATCAAACTTCTTTATGGGTTGGCCGACCTATATCATTCACTATTGTTTATTTTTAAGTTTTTTTTCCTATCTATTACGAAAGGCTATAAAATAAATAAATTTAATAAGGTAATGAACTTTGAAGTATAATAAAAAATAATAAACTTTGATCATCATCAAAATATTTAGATTAAATCTTTCGTAAGGTGAAGTAATCAATTGAATGATCTAAAGGGACATATTGATTTTAGAAATTTTATAATAATTATAATTTTATTAAAAAACTTCTTGCAATTTCTAAGTGCTAAAAATAATAATTGAATTTATAAAAACATGAATTTTTTTTACTTATAAAGCTATCTAATTTTTTTTATTTTAATTCCTACAAAGGAGAAAAATATGGTGCAAAATCTCATGTTTATTTATGTTTTGGTCATCCTTCTTTCGCTATTTCTTGTTGTAACCAGTAGGAGTATGTCATTTCTACAATTTTCAAATTTATGTTTACTTAATATTTTATCACCTTTTAATAACAATTTTCTTCTTCTTATTTTCTACAACGCAGCTGGCACTCCCTGTGTTGTTGATGATGATTGTCTTGATTACTATTTACCTCCGATTTTGAAGTGCATTGATAAATTTTGTGTCTTTCAGATATGGAAATGATAACTTTTAAAATATTTATATTACCGGTGTATATTTATTTTTCTTATATTTATTGAAACTTAAAATTAATTTATGTTGATGTGGCATTCACTTTTTAGGACAAAGATGATAAGTATGTGCAATAGGGGTGCACGCGGGTTAGGTTGGATCGGGTTTGACCTAACGCGCTATCCAACCCGTTCAAACTACAATGGGTTGAGTCCATTGTCCAATCCGTAATTTCATTGTCAAAACCGGTCCGGACTGACCCGTTCATTAATGGATTGAGTTGAGTTGGGTTCGCGGGTTGTGTTTCAAATACAAAATATATTTTTTATGATTCTTTTTGTCGATTTTTAAAAAAATGTAACACAACTCAATACAATCATACTCATTTATAACACTCAAATTCAATAAAATATATCATAGAATATCTAATGAAATTCATCGACACGACATAATACTTTAGAATAGTATAATATTCAACAAGACACATTATTTCCATAAAATACATAAGTTAGAAATGATAAAAAAAAACATTTAATCTTAGAATTACATAAACTCATTGGTCTAGTAGTAGTATTGGTGGAGAATAATTTTTTTTGGAAAAATTATGGTTATTAGTGAGATATAAATTTTATATTTTCATTTAAAATAATAATTAAAATAATAAGAAATTACTAAAGGCACATCAATGAGTTGGGTCAACGGATCCACGGGTTGCAAAGCTCAAACCCGATACCCGAACCAAAATTATACGGGTTGTTATGGGTTGTATTGAGTATACCCGTAAATGAATGGGTTCAGGTAATTTATGGGTTGGGTTGGGTTGGGTCAGCGGGTTCGTGGATCGACCCGCATCCATGAACACCCCTGCAAATATTTTTACCTTTGTTTTCTTATAGAAGATATAGCAAACAACAATCTCATTGCATAATTATAATTATAATAACTTACTTTTATAAATAAATGAAATGTATGATTGTAAGTATTTATTCCGCCTCTGTAATTTAGTATGTATTTAAAATGTCATCGTGTGATCTTCTTATCTTCAACAAGTTCTTGATGAAATGATGATGTATATTAATATGTTTGATTCTAATGTGTTGGCAATGATTCTTAGATAACACTTATGTTGTCGCAATACAATTCCATGACATCTTTTGTAACATCAAACTCTTGAAGCATCTATTTTATTTAGAATTTTAGAGACCAACAACTTACAACAACAATATACTCTCATTCTGCAGTTGAAAAAGAAACACAATTTTGCTTTTTACTAAACTAAGGAATTAAATTGTTTCCCATAAAGAAATGTCCTCCAATGTGATTTTCCTATCTCCAACATTCTTGGTCCAATCAGCATCACAATAACTACCAGTGAGGTGTTTCTATCAAATAAGTACAAATGTCATAGTCAGATGTTCCATTTATGCATTTGATAATCCATTTGACTTGAGTGAGATGGATAACCATTGGTTTGGCTTGACACCGAGTACATACTCACACTACGAAGTTAATATTAAGGTGACTTGTTGTGGAATACACAAGAATACCAATCATACTCCTGTAAAGACTTTGGTCGTCTTATTTATCCTTTGACAAATTAACATGAGTGGGACCAAGTTTTCATTTGAGGAGAGCATTCTTTACCCCAAATTTCTTCCAAATGTTCTTGGCATATTTAATTTGGGAAATAAAAATATCATCTTCAATTTGTTTCATCTAGAATCTAAAAAAAATAGGTAAGCTCACCAACCATGATCATTTCAAATTTTGTGTATTTGTTGAACAAAATGGACCACATCTAGTTTGACGTCCCTCCAAACACAATTATCAACATATATCTAAGTTATAAAAAATTCCACCATTCTTCACAAATAAAGTCTTGTCAATTCCTCCACGAACATAAAAGTTTTTAGTAAGAAATTATGTGAGTCTCTCATGCCAAGCTCTATGAGCTTGTTGAGGCCATACAGATCTTTTCTGAGTTTGTAGACATAGTTAGGAAAATATGGATCAATAAAGCCCTTAGATTGCTCAACATACACTTCCTCATTCAAGTATCCATTGTGGAAGGAACTTTTAACATCCAGTTGGAAAAGTTTTAACTGAAGGAAACAAGAGAATAATAGCTTCAAGACCACAACAAAAGCAAAGGTATCATTGCAATCAAACCCTTCAATATAAGTGTATCCTTGACCCATTCTCATCAGACTTAGGGCCCGTTTGTTTTGGCTTTTTTTAGAAATGATTTTTATAGTGTTAAATATTTTAGTATAAAAAAAAATTACAAAGAAATTTTTTATAAAAGTTTCAAATGAAAATTTGGTTTGAATAGTTATTCTTAAAATGTTATTTTAGGTATTTCATCATTTTATGGAAACTTTTTTTGAATCTCAAAATTTCAAAAAATCACTTAATTTTGAAGCTATTTCAAATAGCTTTTCATAAAAATCATTTTTGAGATACAATTTTTTGAAAAAATTGTGATTTTGACTATATTTTGATCTTCAATAATGTATATTTATGTTATAGAATGAACAATTCAATCTTTTAATTTATAAAAAACAAATTTAGAAAAACTTGTAATATTTTGAAAAACATTTTTGTAGAATCCATTTTCAAAAATACAAAGAAAAAATCCATTTTTTTAAAGCTAAAACAAACTGGCCCTTACTCTTGTAAATCCATTTAGTGCCAATGAAGTTTGCAAAATTAAGACTAGGAACAAGCCCTACACTTCATTTCTCTCAAATTGGACAAGTTTTTCCTGCATAACATTGACCCAAAACTCATCACTGAGAGCTTCTTACATATTCATGGACTCGATTTTCGAGATAAAGAACATATTAGATATAAACTCTCTATAGTTAATATGATATTTTCTTTGTGTAGCAACTCTTTCATCTAGGTTTCTTATGATGTTGTAATGTTGAACAATAGACTCCAAACACAAGAGGAGGAAGGTAAATTGTATTTCTTGAATATTGAATTATTTTCACAAAAACGATTGATTTAAAATTATTTATATTACAAGCAGAGATTAACACATAATACGTAGTGGAAAAGATAAAATACAATAACATAAAGAGATATGGTGATCAGTGCATTTTGATGCACATTCTTCTATAATTGTACTTAGGAATTTCTCTAGTTTATTTTACTTATTTTATTATTTTATTATGTTTTTAGATTTAAGTTCATGTTTGTCTTTAATCTATTTTCGTTTGTTGTTTTTAGTTTTAGCGGTTATTTGATACATATTCACTATTTGGATCATAACTAGAGCTACGAGATATCGTTTTATGAGTTCTAATATGTGTTGGAAAGCTAAGACAAAGAGCTATAACTTTTATGTTGAAGCAAAAGGATTATTCGGAGTGCAGGAGTCTCACATAATTTGTTGAATTTTCGTACTTTAGGAAATAATTTCTTTGGGGCCATTTTTGGGTCAGATTTATGTTTTCCGACCCAGTTTTAGTTATAAGTGCAACACTTATTTGTTAAAAGGGGTCAGACACGGCACTGTAGCACACTACACATTATTCATGATAAATTTCTTTGCTCTATGCGATTATAAAGAGGAACTAATCTTCTAGAGTTGATCTACTGTAACCGAGTTTCTAACGCTTTGAGGTTTTTATTCTATCAATTTAATTTCGTTTCTATTTCAATTTTGTTTTATGAAAATTCATTTGCATAATCTTTATTTTGTGGAATGATTTTGATTAAATTTGTATGATTTCATTCCTAACTTTTAATCGTCGTTTACGTCGCTTTGTCGTTAAATTGTGTTTGTAATCGTGTTTGCTTAATTCACGATTGTATTAATCTGTTTGTTTAATTCGGAATATAGGAATACCAATATGTAATATATATATTGCACTTGTCAATCGATATTGAATCGAATAGAGATCGAAGCCGCTTATGGAATTGGTAGGTGAAAACTAGTGATTATCCGAAAACCGAAAATAGTAGATTGACTTATTTTATAATCGCTTATTTTTAATCACTTATTTACTTTGTTTTATTAACCGATCTCTAAACCATACCCCCCAATCGATTTCAGTAGGTTAATAATAATTCAAGAATCCTTGTTATACGATACTCGGGTTGTCGCTTCCGCTAAACTACAATTTTCTAATTACTCGTTTTGACCCGTACGCGACAACGGATCAAATTGGCGCCGTTGCTGGGGATTCTTGTTGTTTTTAATCATTAGTTGAGTCATAGGTGTCGATTGTAGTGTTTTGGCCCCTCCGATTTGTTGTTTTAGCCAATTCGGGTCCGCACGTCTAACCTTGTCCGAAAACCCGGTTTTCTGAAAAATTATGTCCGATTTAAAATTTGTTTTGTGTACTGGGAGCAGAAAAATCGTGCGATCATATTTATCTTTTTTTCCCAAATTCATCTTTTTTTCTATTTATTATGATTTTTTTACTGTTTTCGTTGTCTTGAAAAAATTCCAAAAATTTTCCAAAATTCTTATTTCACCTAATTAGATTAAATTTTGTGTTTTTAAAAAAAAAATATTATTTTGATCATATTTCTTCTTTCGTTTTGTTTCTGCCTATTAGGGATATTATTGGTATTTTCGCATTTGTTGTTGCATTAGTTCTGGCTACTTGGTCTGCTTGTTCTGATCTTTTTGATTTTGATCCTGAGATAGAGAGAGCCTTTCACGCACGTCATAGAGCAAATCAGGCTAGCACTAGTTCACCACTCGTTAACGATTCTGATTCTGAGTATTTGCATAAGTTATTTGATTATGATTATGAACTTGCTTTTCATAACAGGGCTGACCAAAGAACACTAAGGCAACTTGCGACTCCTGATGTGAATTACAATGGTTTATATATTGAATATGCTGATGTTACTGTTCCTTTTGAGTTAAAATCTAGTTTAATACACTTATTGCCAAGGTTTAGTGGTCTTGTAGGCGAGGATCCATATAAGCATCTTAAGGAATTTCAGGTTGTTTGCTCTACACCATTGAGGCCTGAAGGAATCACCAAAGATCACATCAAGCTGAGAGCCTTCCTGTTTTCACTACAGGGTGCTGCCATGGATTTGTTATATTATCTTGAGCCAAATTATGTCACAACTTAAAATGATTTGAAGAAAGTCTTCCTTGAGAGATACTTTCCTGCCTCCAGAGCTGCATCAATCAAAATATGTGGTATTAGATAGGGAAATGAGTCATTGGTTGAGTATTGGGAGAGATTCAAACAATTAGTATCTATCTTCCCTCAACATCAGATTACTGAACAATTGCTTATTTAGTATTTCGATGAGGGATTATTACCAATGGATAGAAACATTCTTGATGTTGCTAGTGGTGGAGCACTTATTGTTAAAACTTCAGCTGCTGCCAAAGCCTTGATTGAGAACATGTCACTCAAGTACCAACAGTTCACTACCAAAAATAATTATGTGGTCCAAATAAAAGGTGTGAGCGAGATTCAGGCTTCCTCTTCCAACAAGGCTCTAGAAACCAGAATTGAAGAGCTTACTTATTTAGCGAAACTAATGGCAGTGAGTAAATCTCAAACAACAAAGTTGTGTGGTATTTGTACTTCTACTGAACATCCAACTGATACATGTCATATTCTTCAAGATGAGTCATTCACTGAGTTGCCTCAAGCATATTGTTAGCTCATACTTTCAACGCCCATTAAGAATTACCAAAATTGGAAATCATATGTATAACTGCTTTTCAACCAGGAAGTAGTATTCGGCCAGCTGGGGTTGATTCGATTGGGCAAGGTTGATGAAGATCAGCATACAATTAAGACTCCAGAAGAATCTCTTGAAAAAAACGGTTGAAAACGGTTTTCGACCAAAGATTCAAAATTCAAATAAGGGAGGGAACTTCTCCCTTCTCAGAAACCGTTGAGAGTACACGTGGAGCATAGTAGATAATTGCATACATGCAAGGCGCCATGCGTCTCGACGTAATTGAAAAACCATCAGAAACGGTTATCTCGATCCAATATAAATATAGGGTCTTAGTATTAGAAAAGGGTGTGTAAAAGTATGTACAAAAACCTGTAAATTTACCAAGTACTCGTGTGAAGAAGAATCGTAAATCACAGAATGTACGTTTGTTTATACCATTGTTAGTTACTTCAAGGAAATACAAAATTATCTTTACCTTTTGTTACCAGAAATACCTTTCTTTATTGCTTCATTTCAAACACTTTTTTTTTCTTTGTCATTTACAGTCCTTTACAATTTCCTTGCTTTCAGCATTTACTTTTGTCAATTGTTTATCATTACAAGTCCTTTACCTCTCATTCATACCAGCCCTTTTTATTCAATTTCTAACTCTAATTTTGCACTTATTATTGGAGTGTTCGTTATTACCAAAACTCATTTTCAAAACAATTAACACATGTCCTAGGATCAATCTGATCGATCCTGCGAGTAACCAAATTTAGAAATTTGGAAGATCAGCGGTTGTTTACCGATTTTCAAGGTAAACAAATTGGCACGCCCAGTGGGACTAGTGCTAACATTATGAATTGTGTGTAGTTCTGGTTGTTAAATTTTTTTGGGGGGAAAAGATTCGTTGTATGTTATTAAGAAGTGGTAAAATATCCATAAACAATGAACAACGAGCAGGGAGAGAATCCCATACGAGGATGGCGAATGTGAATGTGCCAGATACCCAAAACTCTCAAAATCCGTCAACCAGTAACATAATGCCCATGTCTTCTTCGATAGGGGCAAACACGGCCACAACGCATGTGTTCGAAGTAGTTCCGTCTATGGTGAGTTCAATGCCTACACATTCGATCTCCGATACTATCAATTTTAACCTACATTGGGCCTAGGGGACCTCCTCATACTCCCCCACCAATTAGAGATATCCCAAATAGGCCGTTGGTACCCCCTGGTTTCTCAATACCATTTGGTAGTCGAGAATAGCCGTATGGAATGCCAATTTCAGTAATGGCCAATTTACAAAATGTATGTTCTACTTTTTCAGAACCAGTGGTTAACATAAATTCTCCAGTGCAAGGATCTGGGGTTAACATGGGTCGAACTAATCAATCTTCAGGTTTGAGACACCCAACACAACTACCTACTCTTACCAATAACTTTGCGACAGCATGGAGGCAACAGATGAACGAAAGCAACCATGAAATGGTTCAAATCTTGACTCAGATTTTGACCACTTTGCTGAATCCTCTGATTCAAAATACGACTTAGTTGAATCAACAGATGACAACACAAGTGGCACGAATGTCTGAATTCCTTGGTGTACCTCAACACCAACGACCTTCTCCTAGAGATTGGGTAAGAGAAAACCAAGAGGACATTTTTGAAGATGACCTCACCATTAACCAGATTCCACAAAACTAATGGGGAGTAGCAGTACCCCATAGGATCAAACCACAAATACCCAGGGAACCAAGGATATTAATGGAAAATAGAAACCAAAATGCTGATGATATCATACGGCAAGTTCGACATGACGATGTGGTAGCACATAATAATCTAGAAGTTATAGTCGAAAGAATTACGGTTCGAAATGGGCTAAATTTCGGCCTTAGAATGCCAAATTATACGTCACATTTGTTAGAGTATATATTGCAGGCATAAGCACCCCCTAGAACCAAAATCCCCCAATTCACCACGTTTGTTAGGGATACCACTGAGTCCACTGTCGAGCATGTGGCTAGATATTTAATTGAGGCTGGAGATATGTCAAACAATGAGAGCCTTAGGATAATTTTTTTCCAAGTTCTCTCACAAAGAATGCTTTTACATGATTCACCACCTTGCCCCAAAGTTCGATCCACACTTGGAACCAACTGGAAAGAATGTTCCATGAACAGTTTTACATAGGGAAAACGAAGATAAGTTTGAAGGAGTTGGCTAGTATCAAGCGAAAGTTCACTGAGCCAATTGATGACTATCTAAATAGGTTTCGATTACTCAAAGCTAGGTGTTTTACGCAAATAGCAGAGCATGAACTGGTCGAAATGGCTGCTGGGGGCCTCGACTATTTGATTAGAAAGAATTTAGATACTCAATACCTAAGGGATATGACCCAATTGGCTGATAGGGTTCGACAGTTGGAACGTTTGAAGGAAGAAAATGCTAGGGCAAATAAAGGTAAAAGGGTAGCCTATGTCGATTTCAGGAATGATGATGAAGGTTCATGTCATGGACTTTTAGACTTCGATGACAATGACATCGACCTTGCTGAGTTGACGCAAGGGCCACCATATGCGTGCAAAGTTTTAGCACCTTCGAATGGGAAAAATCCTGTCGAACCTGAAAAGAGTGACAAATTTCCTAAAAAGACTTATACGTTCGATGTTACAAAATGTGACGAAATTTTTGACTTATTAGTCAAAGATGATCAAATGATAGTACCTCTGGGTGCTAAAGTACCCCCTTTAGAGCAAAGAAAGAAAAAAGGGTTTTGCAAATACCATGGTTTTTGGGTCATAAAATGTCTCAATGTTTTCTTTTCAGGGATCTTGTGCAAAACGCCATCCAGGAAGGAAGACTCAAGTTCGGAGACAAAAAACACGGAGCCAGATGAAGATCGACTCTGATCCGCTACAAGTAGTTGAGGCCCATTATACTGAACCAGAAGAAGTAAACCTTATTGAAGTCGCTGATGATTTCAACATGACTTAAATCACTGAGGACTTCGTCAATGGACCTGTTATGGCCAGGGTTCATGAATACTTCGAGCAAACGCCTCTTGATGATTTCACTCAAAAGGCTGCAGGAGATATCACCTACAAAAATGATGAAGCCTCCGATGCTGAGGACACTGAAAGTTCAAAGTTAATGATGATCACCAAAGAAACCGCTGATGATTTTGTTCAGATGGACAAGGCCACTGAGGGCCTTTAAATACAATTCCAAAGGTTGAATATTGTTAAGGATATCCATATGGAGGTCAATATGGTCGAGTTATCTCAAGAAACCTTTATGGAGGTCGACGATGAATGTCTACAGGAGGAGTATAACAAAGTCGCTTTCCCTCAAGAGGAAGAGACATTGTATGACTTCCTCCGAAGGTGTTAGAAAAAGAAGTCGGAAGTCATGTTGTGCCCTAGGTGCAGTGTTGTATTTGACAAGAAGGCAGCTCAAAATCTTGAAGGGGTTATGAGAGTAAATTACAAAGATGGTCATAAAGCCATCCAAAAACATCAAGTGTGAAAGCCATAAAGGGCTTTTGACCCCAGGAGATATCCTGATCCAAGACGCCCCATGGTGAAGTTGGGTGAAACCAAGAAAGTAGGGAGAAATTTCAAACCCATTTCCTTCAAGCCTAGTGTCAAAGGGTCAAATGGAAAGTGGGTCAAGCAAACTGATGGCAGGAAACGCGAGCATGCTAAATGGCAGAATTTCGAGGTCGAATGAGGTTCTTCATTGGCTTACCGCAAGGAATTTCGGATTGACAAAAGGACCTCACATGTGTCCGAGAACTATAAAGGAAAAAACCCTATGACCAGATCTCAATGGTGGAGAGAACAAAAAAGGAGAAAATCCCAGAGAGAAGCTGGTGAGAGGGACCAAGTTGATTCGAGTACCAATGTGATTTTGAAGAAAAAGGAAGACTCAAGCTTCGTCAAAAGAAATCTCAATATTCTAGTCAAAATGGCCAGTGAAAAATACAATCAAGTGGTCGTTGAAGATGAAATGTTGACTGACAACTTAGACTCGGGGTCGGAAGCCTCCTTAGACATCCTAGTCGGGGTGGTATCCGTAAGGCCAAGGGGAATTCGATCGAATTACTGATGTTGAAGATAACGACAGTATCACAAAGAGAGGGATGGTTGCTCATAAGCCAGTGTGTTACTATGTGATAATAAAGGCTGTGTTTGAAGAGAAAAATGCCTTCTTTGAGAGGCCCAGTGAAGCCACCTTAAACCCCTCTTCATCACTGGAAAAGTCGAAGACGTCCCCGTTAATAAAATATTGGTGGATTGTGGAGCGACTGTGAACTTGATGCCTCACCGCATGCTGAGAAAAATTGGCAAATATGATACTGATGCCAAACCCCATAATATGGTGCTAACCAACTATGAAGGTAAAGTGGGTTCCACTATGGAAGCTATCCAAGTCGAATGAACTATAGGGACAGTCACTAGGTCCACAATGTTTATGATAGTAGAAACAAAGGCTAACTATAATCTGTTTCTTGGAAGAGAGTCCCATCTTCAATGCACCAGAGGATAATAATTTGGCGCCCATATGGCATCGTTGAAAACATAGAGGTGGATCAAGGGTACTTTAAAACCCCTATCAATCATGTCGACATTCGCCAATTTGGCAAGCACTTGGCCACCATAACTCCCTGTGATTCAGCTGAGTTTGCATTTACCCCTGATGACAACGCATATTGTTCCCTGTCGCTGCACCCTCACTATGGTTTTCGTTGGGACAGAGAAATAGTTGGCGAAGACAACTTCAGATATTTGGGAGTGTCTGGAATCGACCCCACAGGATGGGGAAGTGAATTCAGTAATGATGATTGAGTTTACAGCGCTAAAGAGGATTTCGGCTTACATAACTGAGTGTAAACAACAATTGGCCTTAGAGGCTGAAGTCAAAAATATGGATGTCGAATTGAAATTGCCGATCAAGCCTGGAAAGAAGCCTGTGAAGTAGAACCCAGGACGATTTTCTCCAGCAATACTTTTGAAGATTAAAGAGGAAGTCGAAAGGCTCCTCCGTTGCAATTTCATTTGTACGACCAAGTATGTCGAATGGTTAGCTAATATTGTGCCAGTTGTAAATAAGAATGGTACTTTCAGGGTTTGTATAGATTTTAGAGATTTAAGTACTGCACCCCCGAAAGATGAATATTCGATGCCATTGGCAGAAATGCTAGTCGATTTCGCTGCAGGCTATGAATATTTAAGCATGCTTGATGGGTATTCTGGTTATAATCAAATATTTATTGCTGAAGAGGATGTCCCGAAAATAGCATTTCGATGCCCTGGAGCCTTAGGCACCTACGAATGGGTGGTGAGGCCTTTTGGTTTGAAAAATGCTAGGGCAACCTACCAAAGAGCGATGGATTCGATCTTCCACGATTTTATAGAAACTTTTATGCATATATATATATATATATATATATATATATATATATATATATATATATATATATATATATATATATATATATATTATATATATATATATATATATATATATATATATATATGATATTGTCATTAAGTCTGTTTTAGGGAAGAGTCACATAGACCATCTTTGAATATATTTTGAGAGGATGAGAAAGCATGGTCTAAAAATGAATCCTTTAAAATGCGCTTTTTGTGTGTAGGTTGGGGATTTCTTAGGCTTTGTGGTCCACAAAAAGGGGATTGAAATAAACCAGAATAAGACCAAGGCCATCATGGAAGATAAAGCGCCATCGACGAAGAAAGGTTTGCAGTCACTGATAGGTAAAATCAATTTCCTAAGGAGATTCATCTCAAACCTTAGTGGAAAGACGCAAGCTTTTTCACCATTGCTTCGACTCAACAAGGAAAGATTCGAGTGGTGGCAGGCTCAACAAGAAGCATTTGATAAGATTAAAGCATACTTGAGTCATCCACCAATCTTGAAACCACCTTGTAGAAATAAAAATATGAGATTGTATATATTTGCATCTGAGAAGACTTTAGGAAGCATGTTAGCTCAAGAGGATGATAATGGTGTCGAAAGAGCCATTTACTACCTCAATAGGGTCTTAAATGATGCAGAAACTATGTGTAACATAGTTGAAAAATTATGTTTATGCTTATATTTATCTTGTACAAAATTGAAGCATTATATTAAACTTGTTGATGTTTATGTTCTTCTCATTTTGACGTTATTAAACATATGTTATCCAAACCAATTTTGCATAGTCGAATTGGGAAATGGGCATTAGCATTGATTGAATTTTCTTTAACATGCATTCCATTAAGAGTTGTTAAAGGACAAGTGGTAACAGACTTTATAGTCGACCACTTCATAGACACAAATGCACTGAACTATCTCGAATTGGGACCTTGGAAGTTATACTTCGATGGGTCTAGTCATAAGGATGGTACAAGCGTCGGGGTTGTAATCATTTCTCCTAATAAAATTCCAACAAAATTCCAGTACAAAGTAGAAGGTTCTTGCTCAAACAATGAGGTTGAATATGAAGCCCTCATAGCAGGACTTGAAATGTTGTTGGAATTGGGGGCAACTCGAGTCAAAATAATGGGTGATTCAGAGTTGGTCATAAAACAGATCACAAAGGAATATAGATGTATTAAGGAGAATTTAATCATGTACTTCATAATCGCCAATCGACTATTAAAAAGATTTGAAATGGTTTCTATTCGACACATACCTCGACTAGAAAATCAAGTGGCCAACGATTTAGCTCAGATTGCATCCGGGTATAAAATTTCAAAAGAAAATTTGCATAAAATCATTGAAGTCAGAGGAAAGGTCGTGGCAACCAGATTAATACCCCTAGACTTAGAAAAGACAAATCTAGGATATGCTGATGAAGGGAACTTCGAAATATTGGCAGCAGACAATTTGACAAATGAAGATTGGAGAAAGCCAATAGTGGTGTATCTGTAGAATCCAACGGCGTCTACTGATCGAAAAACGAGGTATCGAGCGTTGAGTTATGTTCTTTTGAGTACATAGTTGTTTAAAAAATCTCCTGAGGGAATTTTACTTAAGTGCCTCAATGAGTCAGAGACGTACTTAGCCCTTTCGACTGCACATAGTGGAGCGTGTGGGGCACACCAAGTCGGTCATAAGATGAAATGGATTTTATTTCTACAAGGGATGTATTTCCCTACTATGTTGAAAGACTGTGCTGAATTCACAAAGGGATGCCAAGAATGTCAGATACATGCAGGCATACAACACGTCCCTGCAAGTGAATTACATTTTATCATCAAGCCTTGGCCATTTAGGGGTTGCGCTTTAGATTTGATTAGGGCAATTCGACCTCCATCTTCTAAAAATCCAAGATATATATTGGTGGGAGTTGATTATTTTACAAAGTGGATTGAAGTTATACCCTTACCAAATGTGAACCAAGAGGATGTGATTGAATTTATCCAAAAGCACATTATTTATAGATTTGGAATCCCATAGACGATTACAACAGATCAAGGGTCAGTATTCACTGGTCGGAAAATGCAAGAATTTGCCAAAGAAATGGGCTTCAAACTGTTAACTTAGACGCCTTATTATGCTCATGCCAATGGACAAGTCGAAGCTGCCAATAAAGTGATAATTGGTTTGATTAAAAAGCATGTAGGTAAGAAGCCTAGGAATTGGCATAAAACTCTGGACCAGATTTTATGGGCATGTCGTACCTCTCCTAAAGAGGCCACTAAGTCGACCCCTTTTCGACTAACCTTTGGCCATGATGTTGTTCTACCAGTAAAAATTCACCTACAATCCATAAGGATTCAAAGGCACCATGAACTTCCAACAGAGTCATATTGGAGCATGATGTTGGATGAATTGGTTGCCTTAGATGAAGAAAGGTTAAATGCCTTGGATTTGTTAAAACGGAAAAAGAAGAGAATAGAAATCTCTTATAATAAGAAGGTAAAAGTCAAAAGTTTTACGCCTGAAGACTTGGTCTGGAAAGTGATCCTTCCAATGGATCGAAAGGATAGAGCCATGGGGAAGTGGTCCCCAAAGTGGGAAGGCCTTTTCAGATTTTGCAGGTATTCTCTAATGGTGCCTATGAAATCGAAGAGCTTAATGAAGATAAAAATATTCTAAGAGTAAATGGGAAATATTTGAAAAAATATGAACTGGTACTCCAAGAGATAAAAATAAGAGACAAATAATTATATAAGTAAAACAAAGCCAATATGGTAAAAATGCCAAGATGGTTATATTGAATTCGAAGGTCCAAAGGACCAATATTAATCACAAATAAAATTATCATTACATTGCAAAATAGAAGAAAAAAACTAGAAAGGATGGTTGGCCTTGATCTGAAGATACTTGGCTTTAAGAAGCTCTAGACGTTTTTCGCACAAAGATCTCTTTGATCGTAGGAGTTTGACGTCAGACTCAAGTTGCCGAGCCTTTTCTACAAATTCCATGCCAAATGTTATCTCTTAAGCCATTAAAGCTTCGTCAAACTCCAAGAGTTGATTTTTGCTTCTTTCGGCATCAAAGATCTTTTCCTGAAGCTCTTCTATTTGTTTCCTCTAGGAAGCAATGTTACGGTTATGACCTTCGACCTTTTCTTTGTTTTTCTATTTGGCTTGCTCCAATTCCATCGCCCTATTGGTAGATTCGGTGGAAGCATCCGAGGCAGGAACCTCAGAACTAGACTCTTCTCAATTTCCCATGTGAGCTGAGGTAGCAACTTATGAACCGCAACAACTTGGTCGATCATAGTTCCTATCTCCAAGATAACGTTCTCCACTTCAGGAGAAGCTTCCAATAGGTCGACTTGGCTGAGAAGAGCCTTTAGATTCAAAGGGGCATAGGGATCAGCCAACAGCAACAGAAACAAGTCATCTTTGAAGACGTTGTCTTTGATATTAGAAAGTACTTCGTCTGCAGGAGTGCTCGAAGGTTGATCTTCAGACACCAAAGTACTAAGACTTTTGTCATAGGAACTTTCCCTGCAGCTTAGAATAGCCTTCAAATACTCAAGGGGCTGGCTTCGTTTCAGAATAGCCAATTTTTCTGCAGAAAGACCCCCAGTGCTACTTGTCAAAACTCTGGCCGTTGGAACATCTGCCATAGTTGGAGTGACAAGAGTTTGTGTTTGAGCTTACTCTTCGCCTGCATCAGCCTCCCCCCTTCAAAGCCTTTGTCATCATCAGGGATTGTGATGGGGTTGCCTTCGTTCTTCGCCTCCACAACCGTATCTTCGACATCTCCATCTT
The DNA here is from genome assembly GCF_024323335.1 of Lathyrus oleraceus. Lineage (NCBI taxonomy): Eukaryota > Viridiplantae > Streptophyta > Magnoliopsida > Fabales > Fabaceae > Lathyrus > Lathyrus oleraceus. The sequence continues at coordinate 497,702,895 of NC_066585.1, forward strand.
CTCTTTAAGGATTGTTTGTTGCTTCAGCTGTATGTGAATCATCCCCAGGGGTTTCCTCGTATTCAACTCATTAATCTACAACTGTGGGTTCTGGATTTCCTTCAGCCTCTCCTTCTTCGATTGAATCAGTTTCGTGACCGGAGTCGCTGGTTTGAGAATGTTGAGTGACAGTCTTCGATGGTGAAGCATCGAGGTCACCAGAGGGAGGTTGGTTAATCTCACTTATAGACCCTTTTCAGATGATGGTCAATAAGTGGGTTTTCCATCACTATTTAAAACATCTGGTGCAGAGACAGACGCAGAGGAAGTTGTAATCTTGGTTCGAACGACAGTGCTTACGCCACCCTTAAATCAATATGATCAAAAATTATAAATGATGAAATACGGTAAACAAGTTATGTAAGGTAGAGAGAAGTTTGTTATACCTTGTCACCTTCGACCCCAGGGCTGGAGTTGTCGCTCTCACTTTGGGCCGCCGCTATCTTCGCCATCTCTTCAGGAGTAGGCTATTGGATAACAAGTGCAGCGGACCTTTTCCTTGGAAGTTTGGCAGGAGGATGGTCTGAAGCATCAGTGGTATTTGGCTGTTGCTTCCTGTTCCTAGAAGTTAGGTCGAGAACCGACGACAAATCCTCTTCATCAGATTCTATCATGACGAAAATGTCAGCAGGCTTTTGGATTTTTAAGGGGCTTACTGGAGGTTTTCGAGCAACCTGAGTTAAGAATAGGAATATTAGCATCATTAATATACAACAAAGACAAAAGAAACAAGAAAGCAAAAGGATACCTTTACAAGCTTGTTGCCTCCCTCAGTCTTCGACTCGAGTGGTCTCTTAGTGGTGGGTTTTTTAGGTGGAATCTTGATAGCTAAATGAAAGAAACATAAAACAGTTAGTGTTAGCTAAGAGTAAATGGCTTTTAAAGGGAAATTACTTCGAGGGAAACCTCTTGTGTCACACATTCATATATGTCCAATTTGATTCGGACATCTTCGACCCCTATATGAAGACGCCCTTTGAAACTGTCTAGAGTATGCTTAGCCGCAACCACCCGATGAGCTTTTTTCTGAGATTGTTGTCAAAGTATTTTAATGGAATCGCCACAAATAAACCAATCTGGATATGGAGGGGCAAGGGCCACTCCTAAGTCAGCATTAGGCAGTGGAGGAAACTTTGGGGGAAACAATTCAAGAGCTATTTCATAGTGTTTCTCATGAGGAACATATGAAGGAATCTTTAGGTTTTCCATTTTCTTTGAAAAAATTTCTTTAAGCATGACTGCTGCTTCGCGAATGGTTCGACTAAGATCATCAGGCCTATAGGCAATTTCAAAGTAGTTTTGAAAAGCTTGAATTTCTCTTATAAGCGTATAAGTACATTTCCTTGTCTTTTTTTGCACAAGAAGAAAAGATTTGTCAAATAGTTGAATGAAAGAGGTGACATCACAGAATTCTTTGACGTAATACTTAGTCCACCATTTTCTAAACTCTCGATTGTAGAGGAAGCTGGGCTCGAAGTTGAATGGAGTAAGCTGGGTTCTGCCAGTATATCTGGCTATTTGTTGGAGAGAAGTAGCTTCGTTATGGACTACATTATGGAGAAGGAGACTACCCTTCTTGTCATACAGGCACTTTGGAAGGACCTGAACTAACCCAAATTATCGAGCGACGAGGTTGGGTTGATAGCTTATCAAAGTAACCTGAACCTTTGAAGGGTTGAGTCAAAGGGTTAGAATCCTGGGGGTAAAAAAGGCTTCACATATCAGCAAAGATTATGTCTCCTGTTTCTTAGATAAAGATGGGAAGGTCCTAGTAAACCACTTGGGACCGTATTTCCTGAAGGCAAATGAGGCCATGCTCGAAGTGAAGACATGGCGCTTAGAAAACATCATTATATAGCCCATGAAAGTCGGTTGGAGGACTTGTCCTTCATCATTTGGAGTCAGCTGACCTAGCCTAACGCCTTCGACCATTCTGTTCTTGATCTCCTCGGCATCTTCATTGACGAGGCCTTTGTTCGGCATGTTGGCCTTGAAAGTGGCATTTAGCCAAAGTTGCAATAACCAGAAAGGGCCAGACAGGAGAAGGTTCCCTTTGTCCCCCTAATTCTTCAGTTGAGCCACTCCATCGCTCAAAGATTCATAAAGGCTTTCTAGGATCATCTCGCTTAGGCAGATATCGTGCCCCGCGTGTAGTTGGTTTGCCAGAGTGAGGTATTTTTTGGCAACTTATAGGGATTTCGAACAAAAAACAGAGTGGGACAACGACAAGACTAAAAAGGATATATGCTCCACGTCGGAGACAACATCAGTATCTTTATTATGGTAATGAGCAATGTGTGTCGAGTACGCTGCTCTGGTGGTCAAAAAGTCGATGGTATCCATAGAGTCAATGTCGGGATCATAAGTGTGTCCAGTAGGCTTCAGTCCTGTGATAGCGGCCATGTCGAAAAGGGTTGGCGTGGCCATACCGCAAGGAAGGTGAAAGGTGTAATGTGTACTTTCCCAAAAGTACAACGAGGAAATTAATATGGGAGTGTTGTAATCTAAATTCAGCTTCGACAGCATAATCAAGTCATGTATTCCTATGTCTTTCCAATCCTGGGCTTTAGCTTTCTCTACTTTGGTTAACCAGTTTAGATAATTAGTAGGATCTTTAAAGGTGGGAGTAGCACGGAAGGCTATGAAACCATTATTCATAAATCTTAGATCTATAATATCACCAGCCTTTGGGTTTTCGGTGGAGGTGGTTTCAGTTCTAGGGTTTCTAACTTGCCCTATGGGTTTACATTTGTGGTAAGAGGGAAAGAATTTTCTAAGCTTAATAGAATCAACATCTAAATCAGCTAAGGGTCCAGTTAATGCATAGTTTTTTCCAGAAATAGAGACAGGAATAAGTGTTGGTGTAAGCCCTAGAGGTCAATACTTTTGGTACTTGTATCGAATTATTTATTAATAGTAAAAGGTTTTTTCTTTATTATGTTTGTTTAATAAAGTCCCTAGAATAGCTAGTCTGTTTAATGTATCAAGTGTGACTTAATCATGAAATCACATTAAACATAAGGACATTATTCTTAAAGTATCTGTAGTTGAGATTTATTGTGAAGTGGGATAACATTAAAGCATTAAGACTATTATGTATATAGACTGATGATCACATCTCATGGATCATGGATAAGGAGTTATCAAGTCTTAAAAAAGGTATGAATATTAAGAGTAATATTTATACTGGATTGACCCTCTATGAGAATACTATATAGAATGTTATGCAAAGTGTCATAAGTTATTCTCATGGTGATAATAGTGTACACCACCCTTCGACCTGAAACCACTATGGACCCTAGATGTAGAGTCGAGTGCCTTATTGCTGATCAAATATTATCCATAACTGGATGACCATAAAGACAGTCGATGGGTACTCCACGAAGCATGTTGAGGGACATGAGTGACCTATATAGAATTTTCCCATCCTGCGTAACAGGATAAATGTCTATGGGCCCAATATTAAACTGGACAAGGATGACACGGTCTATGCCTTGTGTTCAATATAGACATAAGGGCAAAAGGGTAATTGCATACATAAGTATTATCATAAAAGGATTTTTCAGATCACATGACATTTTCGTGTCTTGGGTAGTAGTGATGTGTTGCTAGATACCGCTCACTGTTTATTATGTTAAATACGTGATTTAATATAATTGTCAATGCCGCGAAAACCTACAGGGTCACAGACAAAAGGACGGATTAATGAGAGATAGAGTAACCAAGGAACACCGTAAGGTACGGTGCACTTAAGTGAATTGTAGAACATCGTAAGATACGGTGTACTTAAGTAGAATACGAAATAAGGTAAGGTACCACACGCTTAAGTGATTTTGGCATAATATAAGATATGGGCCACATACACTTAAGTGGGATTTTTAGCTTGCAGCCCACACAAGTGGTTCTATAAATATAACCCTTGTGCAGAAGCATTTGTGCAGTTGTAATTTCATTTCTCTTTCTCTCACTCAAAGCCTTCATTCGTAGCAGCTAGCACCGAGATTGAAGGAATTCGTTTGTGTGGACTGAGTAGAGGCGTTGTCACCATTCAATATTCAAGATTGCTCCATAGATCTGCATCAAAGGTTTAAATCGCCACAAGAGGTAACGATTCTATCACTGATCATGCCCATTCGTAAGGATCCCCTAAAGGATAATTTTTTAAATTCCGCTACGTTTTGGATCGCTCTTCTCCTTCAATAAGTACTTGAGAAGCGTAAATTTTACGCCGTTCTTCTGTTTAGGGCTCTGGTATATATTATCGGTTACTAACTGCGAGTGTAGCAGACAACGTAGCGAATGGAGGAAGTTTGGAGATCTTTTATGGAGTTTTTGTCCTGTTGGCGGTGGTTTTGACGGATACGCATGTTCCCTTAAGAGCTTTGCTTGAGGTTGCCATTGTTGGAGCTTGCAGGACATCTGAGTTTAGTTGAAGAATGTTTGAAGAAGGAAAAAGCTAGAGTATTTGGAAATTCAGAAGGCGTAAAAATGTGAAATGGGTAAGTTGGTAAGTTTTATAGGCACGCTTGGAAGAAAGAGTGTTTGAAATCAGTATTAATGATTGACAAGTTAGTGGGACACGTGTCTTCCTTGGGCAGTGTAATGGAGATGTCAATTAATGTTGCAGCCCATGATTTCCTAGAGTCTAGGAAACATGATGAGTGAAAAGATTCGGTTGTGGGCTAAAAGGACGTGGGTAGGAAAAAGATAATGATGACTCTGACGTCACCAGGCAAGTTGGATAAACTGAAGAGTTTCACTAACATTGGGACACTTGGCACAATGTCAGAGTTATTAAGGCGTCGAAATAAGGTCTCAAAAAATGTCTTTTTCTCACAAGTGTCGAAAATAACATTTTTTGGGGGAAATTTGTTAGCTCATATTTTTGACGGCCATTAAGAATTACCAAAATTGGAAATCATATGTACAACTGCTTTTCGACCAGGAAGTAGTATTCGACCAGCTGTGGTTGATTTGACTGGGCAAGGTTGATGAAGATCAGCATACAGTCGAGACTCTAGAAGAATCTCTTGAAAAAAATGATTGAAAACGATTTTTGACCAAAGATTCAAAATTCAAATAAGGGAGGGAACTTTGCCCTTCTCAAAAACCGTTGAGAGTACACATGGAGCATAGTAGATAATTACATACATGCAAGGTGCCATGTGTCTCGACGTGATTGAAGAACCATCAAAAACGGTTATCTCGATCCAGTATAAATATAGGGTCTTAGTATTAGAAAAGGGTGTGTCAAAGTATGTACAAAACCTGTAAATTTACCAAGTACTCGTGTGAAGAGTGTAACACCCTTCTAAAATACCCCAATAATTAATTAAAACAACAATATATGAATCAGAGTAGATATGCAATTTCAGGGTGTCACACTCGACACTTCACACCATTCACCAAAATAACCTGTCATGCTCATTTATTAATCAAAATAAAACATTGCACAATTCGCAGCGGATAGAAATCTAACAACATACAAACCATGTAACACATTACATGTAAAATTGTTCAACAACCACTAAAATGAAAACAAAATAAAACATCCCGTCCCGATGTTACATAGACCAGAGCATGACTCACTAAGGAACTACACTAGACTCCAAGCACTAGCTTCTACTCAATCACTGCTCGTTACCTGAAACATAGTTGTAAGGGTGAGTTCCTCAATCGATATAATAAGCATTATAAAATATCATGTAATGTTAAGTAAATTAACACATTCATCACCCTAATCATATCACACATTCAGCAACGGCAACATCAACTCATAATCATACTCAACACAAACACAAAACACACGTATAATATTGGAATACATCCATTCATATTATACGCCATACATACATTATGTAATGAGACTCCATGCATGCGGTACCGAATATTCGTGAACACATAGTTCAACCTCACCGATCAAACCCAGATACGGCTACCAAGCTCACTAGTCCCACTCATTTGAGACCTAGTGACTCACTCACTAATTCCTCACCATGGGAATTAGCTACCACCATAAAGGCCATGCTATGCACGCTAAATCACCTAGCATGCAAACATCAACAACAATCCACAATGGACATATGCTCACACTCTAAGCCATAAACAATCCATCCACAATTGCATACATAATAGATATATTCACAGCATTATGCATACCATCATACATCATCAACATATTTATCACATAATCATATCATGTCATGCCAAATAATAAATCACAGTATTAACACACTCTACTAATACTTATACTGCTCAAAACAACGGAAAATGATCCCTACTATATCATACATCAGCTAAATTACATCACTCAACTGAAACGACCAAAACTGCACAACAACAGCTCAGAAAAATCAAACTTCTGCCCATACACGTATGCCTCATGTCCATACGCGTATGGCACATTTCCTAGCCAAGCCCATACGTGTATGGCCTGTCTCATACGCGTATGCTACGCGTACCACTTCTCCCATACGCGTACCAACAGAGACAAAACTACGTTAGAACATCATCTTTTTCATTCATACGCGTATGGCCTCACCCCATACGCGTACCAGGCCATCTCATACGCGTATGGCCTAGTGTCATACGCGTATGACCAGAAACCAAATTCCAGATCTGCTATGGGTTTCTCTGCTACGAAATTTCTCAGATCCAACCTCCCACAGTCCAAATTTTTACACAGCATTCGTTCATATTATCTAACACAGATCATACCCATTCAATTTCACAATTTCTAACCTTATTACATCTAATTCCTACGAATTTTTCTTCAATTATAAACCCATATCTCATCCATCCATAAGTTCACAATTTGCAACATTCATCATCCTAATTAGAGTCGATTCAATGGCTTATTACTACCCATTACATGTTAACCCATAATACCCATTAAACGACGATAAACCCCCCTTACCTGAGTTAATCCGGCAAATCCTTCTTTGACCTTCAACAATCGTGAATTCTCCTCTTGAGCCCTAGCCTCTTCTTCTCCCTTTCTCAGTTTCTTCTCTGTTTTCACGTGTAAAACCTTTTTACCAAATGTGACTCTTTACTGATTCCAACTTTTTATTCCAATAATAATAATCCAATAATATTCCAATTATTTAATTAAATTAATAAATATACTAATAATAATATATATGAAGGGTTTATCTTTTATTTTGAAAAATAATACCCTCTCATTCATATTATCATCATAATATACTATTAAACTTAAATTAAATAATTATCATATTTTATCGGGGTGTTACAACTCTCCCCCACTAAAAGAGTTTTCGTCCTCGAAAACATACCTCAAGCGAATAACTCCGGATAAGACTCCTTCATCTGACTCTCAAGTTCCCAAGCTACCTCCCCAAGCTACCTTCACCAAAGCAATCTCTTTACCCCGCAACTGCTTCAACTCTCGATCCTCGATCCTCATAGGTGATGTCTCAACAGTCAGGTTATCTCTCACCTGTACATCATCTACTTGGACCACATGCGACGGATCAGGAATGTACCTCCTCAACTGAGACACATGAAAAACCTCATGCAAATTCGCAAGTGACGGCGGTAAAGCGATACGATAGGCTACCTCCCCTATCCTCTCCAAAATCTGATAAGGACCAATAAATCGAGGTGTCAACTTCTTCGACTTCAAAGCTCGACCAACCCCAGTTATCGGAGTAACACGAAGAAACACATGATCTCCCTCTTGAAACTCAAGTGACTTCCTCCTCTTGTCGTGATAACTCTTCTGACGACTCTGAGCAATCCTCATCTTCTCCTGAATCATCTTAATCTTTTTCGTAGTTTGTTGAACAATCTCCGGTCCAACCACAGCACTCTCACCGGACTCATACCAACATAAAGGTGTCCGACATCTCCTACCATACAAAGCTTCAAACGGTGCCATACCAATGCTCGAATGAAAACTATTGTTGTAGGTAAACTCAATCAAAGGTAAATAACAATCCCAAGCACCTCCCTTTTCCAAAACACAAGCCCTCAAAAGATCCTCCAGTGACTGAATCGTCCTCTCAGTCTGACCATCAGTCTGCGGATGATATGCAGAACTCAATCTCAGCTTAGTTCCCAAAGCCCTCTGCACACCTTCCCAGAACTTCGATGTAAATCTAGGATCTCTGTCCGAAACAATACTCGACGGAATACCATGCAAACTTACAATTTTCTCAATATACAACTCAGCTAATCTCTCTAACGGATAATCCATTCTGATCGGAATGAAATGAGCCGATTTTGTCAATCTGTCAACAATTACCCAAATAGCTTCAAAATTCTTAATTGTCCTCGGTAAACCAGAAACAAAATCCATACTGATACTATCCCACTTCCACTTTGGAATAGCCAACGGTTGCATTAGCCCAGACGGCTTCTGATGCTCAATCTTTGACTTCTGACAAGTCAAACAAGAATAAACAAAACTCGCAATTTCCCTTTTCATTCCCGGCCACCAAAATAACTTTTTCAAATCATGATACATCTTCGTAGCCCTAGGATGAATACTCAGGCCACTACGATGTCCTTCCTCAAGAATACTCTTCTTAAGTTCGGTAACATCCGGAATACACACCCGATTACCAAATTTCAAAACACCATTCTCATCAACTCTGAATTCACCACCTTGACCTTGATTCACTAGAGTCAACTTATCAACCAAAAGCACATCGGATTTCTGACCCTCTCTAATCTCATCCAGAATACCACTGGTTAACTTCAACATTCCCAATTTAACACTATTGTGAGTACTCTCACACACCAAACTCAAGTCTCTAAACTGCTCAATTAAATCCAATTCCTTAACCATTAACATAGACATATGCAATGATTTCCGACTCAATGCATCAGCCACTACGTTTGCTTTACCCGGATGGTAATTCAAACCAAAGTCATAATCCTTCAGAAACTCTAACCATCTCCTCTGTCTCATATTCAGCTCTTTCTGATCAAACAAATACTTTAAACTTTTATGGTCACTGAAAACCTCAAATCTTGACCCGTACAAGTAATGCCTCCATAACTTCAGAACAAATACCACAGCTGCCAACTCTAAATCGTGTGTCGGATAGTTCCTCTCATGAACCTTCAGTTGTCTCGAAGCATAAGCTACAACCTGCTTATTCTGCATCAAAACACCACCCAAACCCAACAATGAAGCATCACAGTAAACCTCAAATGGTTCCGACGGACTTGGTAATATCAGAATAGGAGCAGTAGTTAACCTTCTCTTTAACTCTTGGAAACCTTCTTCACATGTTGAGTCCCAAACAAACGCTTTCCCCTTTCTAGTCAACATCGTCAACGGTAACGCCAACTTAGAAAATCCCTCAATGAATTTCCTATAATAACCAGCAAGTCCAAGAAAACTCCTTATCTCAGAAACTGACTTCGGAGCTTCCCACTTAGATACCGCTTCTATCTTAGAAGGATCAACAGCAACACCACCTCTTGAAACCACATGACCAAGAAAACTAACCTCTTCTAACCAAAATTCACACTTGGACAGTTTAGCAAATAACTTCTTTTCTCGTAGAACTCCTAAAACCACTCTCAAATGTTCAGCATGCTCTTCTTCAGATTTCGAATACACCAAAATATCATCAATAAACACCACAACAAACTTGTCTAGGTACGGATGGAAAATCCTATTCATATACTCCATAAATACCCCAGGCGCATTAGTCACACCAAAAGGCATTACAGAATACTCATAATGTCCATACCTTGTTCTGAAAGCAGTCTTCTGAATATCTTCAGTTTTCACACGTATCTGATGATACCCCGATCTCAAATCTATTTTGCTGAACACACTCGCACCAACCAACTGATCCATCAAATCATCAATCCTCGGTAAAGGATACCGATTCTTGATCGTCACTTTATTCAGTTGCCTGTAGTCCACACACAACCTCATAGTACCTTCTTTCTTCTTAACTAATAACACTGGTGCGCCCCACGGTGACACACTCGGACGAATAAATTTCTTATCCAACAGATCTTCCAGCTGATTCTTCAATTCAGTTAACTCAACCGCAGACATACGGTACGGAGCCATCGATATCGGTCTAGTACCAGGTACCAAATCAATCGAGAACTCAACTTCACGCTCTGGCGGTAATTCATTCACTTCTTCAGGAAACACGTCAGGAAAATCACACACCACGGCTAGATCGCAAATCATCAGTTTATCTTTAGCCTCCAAAGTCGCTAACATCATAAACAACTCTGCCCCATCTGCTACTGCCTCATTCACCTGCTTTGCTGATAGAAACAAACTCTTTCCTTCCTCAATCTCAGGAAAGATCACAGTCTTATCAAAACAGTTGATATAAGCTCAGTTAAACACCAACCAGTTCATACCCAGGATAACATCAATCTGCACTAGTGGAAGACACACGAGGTCCATCTCAAAGTCTCTACCAAAAATACTCAAAGGGCAATTTAAACAAACTGAAGTAGTAGTCACTGAACCCTTCGCAGGAGTATCAATCACCATACTCCCATGCATCTCAGATATCTCTAATTTAAGTTTCACCGCACAATCCAAAGATATAAAGGAATGAGTCGCACCTGTGTCAATAATAGCTACAAGAGGAAAGCCATTAATATAACACGTACCTCGGATCAAACGATCATCTGCAGAAGTCTCAGAACCCGATAAAGCAAAGACCTTGCCTCCCGACTGGTTCTCTTTCTTAGGCTTAGGACACTGTGGACTGATATGACCCACCTCTCCACAGTTGAAACAAGTCATAGTCTTCAACCGGCACTCTGCAGCCAGGTGACCACCTTTTCCGCACTTGAAACACTTCTTCTCGGTACTGGTACACTCATGGATACGATGTCCAGCCTGACCACATCTGTAACACTTAGCAGGGGCACTGGAGTCTCCCCCACTAGGTCTCTTCATCCCACTCTGTCTCTGGAAACCTTTGTCAGCTGCATACGGTTTCCCACGATCATTCTGATTCTTGCCTTTCCTATCAACCCTCTGCTGATAGCTCTCCGCTCTGGCCTTGGTATCCTGTTCAAAAATCCTGCAACAGTCAACCAAGTCAGAAAACACTCTAATCCGCTGATACCCAATAGCCTGCTTGATCTTGGGACGTAACCCGTTCTCAAACTTCACACATTTTGAAAATTCCCCAGTAGCCTCATCATAGGGAGTGTAATACTTTGACAGCTCTGTGAACTTAGCAGCATACTCCGTAACAGACCGGTTGCCCTGCTTCAATTCTAAGAACTCTATCTCTTTCTTTCCTCTGACATCCTCTGGAAAGTACTTCCTCAGGAATCTCTCTCTGAACACCGCCCAAGTGATCTCAGCACTCCCAGCAGCTTCCAACTCAGTGCGGGCAGCAACCCACCAATCATCTGCTTCCTCTGACAGCATATGCGTACCGAACCTGACCTTCTGGTTATCGGCACACTCAGTCACTCGGAAGATCCTCTCGATCTCCTTCAACCACTTCTGAGCACCATCTGGATCGTATGCTCCCTTGAACATTGGAGGATTGTTCCTCTGGAACTCACTCAGTTGACGAGCAGCTCCTAATCCCACAACATTCGGATTCCCTCCAAGTACTCCAGCTAGCATACCCAGAGCCTCAGCAATCGCAGCATCGTCTCTACCTCTTCCAGCCATCTCTATTCTGAGTTAATCCAACAAGCTAAAACAATAAGTACTGATAGGGTTACACAACACCTATCACATACAGGGAAACAGAATAATTACGACTCGACTCGACCGACTATGCTCTGATACCACTAATGTAACACCCTTCTAAAATACCCCAATAATTAATTAAAACAACAATATATGAATCAGAGTAGATATGCAATTTCAGGGTGTCACACTCGACACTTCACACCATTCACCAAAATAACCTGTCATGCTCATTTATTAATCAAAATAAAACATTGCACAATTCGCAGCGGATAGAAATCTAACAACATACAAACCATGTAACACATTACATGTAAAATTGTTCAACAACCACTAAAATGAAAACAAAATAAAACATCCCGTCCCGATGTTACATAGACCAGAGCATGACTCACTAAGGAACTACACTAGACTCCAAGCACTAGCTTCTACTCAATCACTGCTCGTTACCTGAAACATAGTTGTAAGGGTGAGTTCCTCAATCGATATAATAAGCATTATAAAATATCATGTAATGTTAAGTAAATTAACACATTCATCACCCTAATCATATCACACATTCAGCAACGGCAACATCAACTCATAATCATACTCAACACAAACACAAAACACACGTATAATATTGGAATACATCCATTCATATTATACGCCATACATACATTATGTAATGAGACTCCATGCATGCGGTACCGAATATTCGTGAACACATAGTTCAACCTCACCGATCAAACCCAGATACGGCTACCAAGCTCACTAGTCCCACTCATTTGAGACCTAGTGACTCACTCACTAATTCCTCACCATGGGAATTAGCTACCACCATAAAGGCCATGCTATGCACGCTAAATCACCTAGCATGCAAACATCAACAACAATCCACAATGGACATATGCTCACACTCTAAGCCATAAACAGTCCATCCACAATTGCATACATAATAGATATATTCACAGCATTATGCATACCATCATACATCATCAGCATATTTATCACATAATCATATCATGTCATGCCAAATAATAAATCACAGTATTAACACACTCTACTAATACTTATACTGCTCAAAACAACGGAAAATGATCCCTACTATATCATACATCAGCTAAATTACATCACTCAACTGAAACGACCAAAACTGCACAACAACAGCTCAGAAAAATCAAACTTCTGCCCATACACGTATGCCTCATGCTCATACGCGTATGGCACATTTCCTAGCCAAGCCCATACGCGTATGGCCTGTCTCATACGCGTATGCTACGCGTACCACTTCTCCCATACGCGTACCAACAGAGACAAAACTACGTTAGAACATCATCTTTTTCATTCATACGCGTATGGCCTCACCCCATACGCGTACCAGGCCATCTCATACGCGTATGGCCTAGTGTTATACGCGTATGACCAGAAACCAAATTCCAGATCTGCTATGGGTTTTCTTTGCTACGAGATTTCTCAGATCCAACCTCCCACAGTCCAAATTTTTACACAGCATTCGTTCATATTATCTAACACAGATCATACCCATTCAATTTCACAATTTCTAACCTTATTACATCTAATTCCTACGAATTTTTCTTCAATTATAAACCCATATCTCATCCATCCATAAGTTCACAATTTGCAACATTCATCATCCTAATTAGAGTCGATTTAATGGCTTATTACTACCCATTACATGTTAACCCATAATACCCATTAAACGACGATAAACCCCCCTTACTTGAGTTAATCCGGCAAATCCTTCTTTGACCTTCAACAATCGTGAATTCTCCTCTTGAGCCCTAGCCTCTTCTTCTCCCTTTCTCAGTTTCTTCTATGTTTTCACGTGTAAAACCTTTTTACCAAATGTGACTCTTTACTGATTCCAACTTTTTATTCCAATAATAATAATCCAATAATATTCCAATTATTTAATTAAATTAATAAATATACTAATAATAATATATATGAAGGGTTTATCTTTTATTTTGAAAAATAATACCCTCTCATTCATATTATCATCATAATATACTATTAAACTTAAATTAAATAATTATCATATTTTATCGGGGTGTTACAAAGAGGAATCGTAAATCACAAAATGTATGTTTGTTTACACCATTGTTAGTTACTTCAAAGCAATACAAAATTATCTTTACTTTTTGTTACCAGAAATACCTTTCTTTATTGCTTCATTTCAAAGACTCTTATTTTCTTCGTCATTTACAGTCTTTTACAATTTCCTTGCTTTCAGCATTTACTTTTGTCAATTGTTTATCATTACAAGTCCTTTACCTCTCATTCATACCAGCCCTTTTTATTCATTTTCTAACTCTAATTTTGTGCTTATTATTGGAGTGTTCGTTATTACCAAAACTCATTTTCAAAACAATTAGCACATTTCCTAGGATCAATCTGATCGATCCTGCGAGTAACCAAATTTAGAAATTTGGAAGATCAGCGGTTATTTACCGATTTTCAAGGTAAACACATATGCAGCTAACTTTTTCAACCAAAGCAACAGTCAGAAAGGGTACAACATTCTTGACCTGTCCATCAACAAATGCCATCCTAATTGGAGGAACCATCCAAACCTTTGATATGGAAACCAGTACCCCATCCATTGAGCAGCCACCTTCCCTAGAGCTAAAACAACTCCTTGAAAATCTGAAATATGCTTATTTAGAGAGTAATGAAAAACTCCCAGTTATAATTTCTTCTAACCTTGATTTCGATCAAGAAAATAAGATTTTTCAAGTTTTGAGGAAGCATAAAAAGGAGATTGGATGGACATTGTTTGACATCCCAGAGGTTAGTCCCTCAATGTGTATGCACAAGATTTTACTTGAGGATAGTTCTAAAACAGTGGGGCATCCCCAAAGAGCGGACCCCCGACTAACTCTGCGTAGTGTGATCGATCGCTGAAATTTAATTTGGTTTTAGTTAATTAACAGAATTTAAATTAATAATAATAATGTGTTTATTATTATTGTCTTGTGGTGATCTGTTATGGCCTTAGTTTTCCTTTATTTTGTTTTGGGATTTTAAAATACGACCTGCGTGTCGTGCCTTTCTTTTAATCTCTTAATGCAACTTCTTTTCTCATCTCACTCTCTCGTATGTAAAACGAGTTTATTTTATATAATCTAATATTATGAAGAAATAGAAGAATACAATATCAAAGGAGGACAACCTTGAAGATCTTGCTTGGAGAAGCTTAGATCGTTATTAGGTTAGCTTAGGTTCTCTTATTGGCTTGGGAGAAAAATTGCGCTAGGGGCCATAATTATTTCATTATGTATGTTGATGCATGTGAATGAATGTTGATTCATGTCAGAGACGATTTATATGATAAATAAGTCGGTGATATCAGAATAATTGCAAATTCCCTCAAATTAAATATTAAGTTTATGCTTTCCAAGTTTTAGCACTCATCAAGACTAGTATCGAATAATCTAGGTTTCTCCTACGCGAGGTGCATATTCTATATTAGTAAGGTGTGATGGGATAATTGTAATATCCAATTGCTAAAACAATGGGTCAAACTTAACTAAACAAATTATAATAAGATTATATATGTTTAGAAGCAAGAGTTGGAAATGATCCATGTGATGGATTGGAATAAGGAGTTATTCACCCAACTAAAATATACGAGAGTTGTATTAGATAATATTGGAAGAAGTTACTACCTAAATAACCTAGTTTTGTGTAATCCGCCTACGCGGACTTAAAACAAAGTGAAATGTGGATCTCGACCCACTAGAAAATCTTCCAACGGGATTTTCCGAATCAAATGGTGAGGGTCATTTGTTTTGAGTAAAATAGTGGGAGCATATTTAATTAAAGGCCTAATTAAATATGTTATTGATACTTATATCTTCATTGTTTTCATGTAGATTACCATGACAACAAACACCTCTAACAATATTTTACGATCAATCATTGATAAGGAAAAATTGTCTGGGACAAATTTTCTAGATTGACACCGAAATCTGAGGATTGTCCTCAAACATGATAGAAAGTTGTATGTCTTGGAGAAACTTGTTCCTGAAGAGGAACCTCCTAGTTCTGCACCTAAGGCAGAAAGAGATGCTTATAAGAAGCATGTCGATGATGCCAATGAAACTGCTTGCCTCATGCTAGCTACTATGAACTCAGGGTTGCAAAAGCAACATGAGAACATGGTAGTGTTCAATATGATTGAACACCTGAAGATGCTCTATCAAGAGCAAGCAAGGCATGCAAGGTTTGAAGTTTCAAAAGCCCATTTTTCAAGGCAAGTTAGCTAAGGGAGCCCCTGTAGGTCCCTATGTGGTTATGATGATTGGGTATGTGGAGAACCTTGAGAGGTTGGGTTTTCCCCTTGGAAAGGAACTTGCGACTGATTTGATCTTGCAATCATTGCCAGATAGATTCAGTCAATTTGTCCTTAATTTCAATATGAATGATATGGACAAATCTCTTCTTGAACTTCTAGCCATGTTAAGAACTGCTGAGCAGAATCCGAAGTCAAAAGGGAAGTCCATTCTGATGATCGGAAATGCAAAGAGACATAACAAAAGACCCACCAAGCAGGGTGATAAAGGGAAGGGCAAGGAAGTTGCCAATCCCAAACCTATTGTTGATGCTTTAAAGCCTAGTGGAGGCATAGCAAAGGAAGGCACCTACTTCCATTGCAGTAAAACCGGACACTGGAAGAGAAACGGCCCAAAGTACCTGGAAGATAAGAAGAATGTAGTAGAGACTTCAACTTCAGGTATTTTTGTTATTGAAATTAATTTATCTACTTCTGCATCATGGGTATTAGATACTAGATGCGGTTCTCACATTTGTACCAATGTGCAGGGGCTAAAAAGGAGTAGAGATTTGGCAAAAGGTGAAAAGGAATCGTAAATCACAAAATGTATGTTTGTTTACACCATTGTTAGTTACTTCAAAGCAATACAAAATTATCTTTACTTTTTGTTACTAGAAATACCTTTCTTTATTGCTTCATTTCAAATACTCTTATTTTCTTCGTCATTTACAGTCCTTTACAATTTCCTTGCTTTCAGCATTTACTTTTGTCAATTGTTTATCATTACAAGTCCTTTACCTCTCATTCATACCAGCCGTTTTTATTCAATTTCTAACTCTAATTTTGTGCTTATTATTGGAGTGTTCGTTATTACCAAAACTCATTTTCAAAATAATTAGCACATGTCCTAGGATCAATCTGATCGATCCTACGAGTAACCAAATTTAGAAATTTGGAAGATCATCGGTTATTTACCGATTTTCAAGGTAAACATATATGCAACTAACTTTTTCAACCAAAGCAACAGTCAGAAAGGGTACAACATTCCTGACCTATCCATCAACAAATGCCATCCTAATTGGAGGAACCATCCAAACCTTTGATATGGAAACCAGTACCCCATCCATTGAGCAACCACCTTCCCTAGAGCTAAAACAACTCCTTGAAAATCTGAAATATGCTTATTTAGAGAGTAATGAAAAACTCCAAGTTATAATTTCTTCTAACCTTGATTTCGATCAAGAAAATAAGATTTTTCAAGTTTTGAGGAAGCATAAAAAGGAGATTGGGTGGACATTGTTTGACATCCCAGACATTAGTCCCTCAATGTGTATGCACAAGATTTTACTTGAGGATCGTTCTAAAACAGTGAGGCATCCCCAAAGGAGGCTTAATCCTTTGATTCCCAATATTATGAAGAAAGAGGTAACCAAACTCTTGCAAGCAGGTATCATTTATCATATCTCTGACAGTAAATGGATAAGTCCATTGTAGGTTGTACCTGATAAATTTGGACTCAGAGTGGTCAAAAGTGGAAAAAATGAACTTGTTCCCACTAGAGTTCAGAATAGCAAGAGAGTTTGTATTAATTACAGGAGATTGAACCAGGCTACTAGAAAGGATCACTTCCCTTTTCCGTTCATTGACCAAATGCTTGAACGACTAGTTGGTAAATCACACTATTATTTTCGTGATGGTTTTTCAGGTTACTTTCAGATTCATATTGCACCAGAAGATCAAGAAAAGACCACTTTTACGTGCCCATTCGGTACATTTGCTTACAGGAGGATGCCTTTGGTCTTTACAATGCTCCTGACACGTTTCAACGATGTATGATTAGCATTTTTGCCGATTTTATTGAAAATTGCATGGAAGTATTTATGGATGATTTCATTGTTTATGGTTCTTCATTTGATGCATGTTTAAACAGTTTAAATTTGGTTTTAGAGAGATGCATCAAAACTAACCTTGTTTTAAATTATGAAAAATGCCATTTTATGGTCGAACATGGAATTGCCCTGGGTCACATAATTTCTAAAAAAGGAATTTTAGTAGACCCTACTAAGGTTGACGTTATTTATACATTTCCTTACCCATCTTGTATTCGTGAGATTCCTTCTTTTCTTGGTCATGCAGGTTTTTACAGACGCTTCATAAAGGATTTCAGAAAGATAGCTCTTCCATTGTCAAACTTGTTGAAGAATGACGTCACTTTCAACTTCGATGACAATTTCAAAAAAGCATTTAACTTCTTGAAGAAATCATT